>NC_136920.1:30960767-31116405 GCF_949752795.1 Hyperoodon ampullatus | reverse complement strand
CTTCACACATGCATGAAGAGAAGGAGCACACATGCATGCTTGCCCTTACAAGCAAAAATTTTCATTTTGGTTCAAGGACTCACAAACTCTCTGAAGCCCCTCCCTGGAGCCCAGGTTGAGATCTCCTGCCTTTGAGGTTATCATATAAAGCTATAAAGCTGTGACATACTAGGATGCAGTGATCAGTTGTGAAGTGTGTCTCCAGTCAATGGTTATTAATAGGTAAAGTGTGGATGTTTGCAAATGATTTACTTTTTAGAAGTATATATAGTTGAGAAGATTCAATGGTTTTCCTATAAACAGCTTTGCTCTTATTTATCACCATAGCCAATAAGACCTGTGTGATCTAGCACCTGTCTACCTCCCTGACATCAACTCTTACTACTTTTCTCCTCACCCCAAAAGCTCCAACCACAGGGCCTCCTTTCTAATTCCCAGCCTTGGGTCACTTCCATGTTCTAGGTATAGTTAGAATGAGGCCACTGCGTCTGTCTTTTCTGGATCTCAAATTCTGTGGAGGGAAACAGACAATAAGCACATGAATACATTTATAAGTTTGATCGTTTCAAGTGTTATGAAGTAATTAAAATAGGATGATGATGAGATAGAGACTGACTGATGGGTGGCCACTTAAGGCCTCTCTGGGGAGATTTTACCTGAGATGGGAGAAATGAGAAACAGCTGCAGGTCAAAGGAAACATTTTGTAGTAGCAAGCGCAAATGCCCTGAGGCTGAAAAGAACTTGCTGGTTTGGAAGGTCAGAAAGGAAACTGTGGGGCATCTGATATGCTCTCTCAAGGAGAAATGTAAATGATCTCTGCTGCTGCCCAACTCATTGATAGACCATAAGCAGTAATTACAAAATCAGTGCTTTATTTCCTGCAATCATTTTGAGTTTTTGTAAAAATCTAGGTATGAAAGTCGAGGCAATTCAAGATCTAATTTGAGATGGAGTAATATGAGGCCCAGAGAGGTTAAGTAATTTACCCAAGGTCACACTGCTGGTTAATAAGTTAACTTAGTGGAAGAAACCAAAAGAAAGTCCTGGCTTCTGCATTTGCAGGGTGGTGTTCTTGACCCACACCACTCTGCCTCCCATGGGTCTTCGCAGAATTTACCAAAGGTTACTTTTTCTTGAAAATTATTCTGGTGTCTTGTTCTATATGAAATTATGACCCAAAGACACACCATCACTATATGTCTTTTTAGCCTTTTTGACTTTTGTTAAAAATTTAGCTCAGGGTTCCTGATTTCTTGGGCTTGTCAGTAGCCAAAGGTGAGCTAAAAATCTCTCACCCCTAACAGGAACCACACACCACTATCTCCTCTGGGCTATCTCATTGAGAACAGTGAGATTATTATAAGTTCTGGCTGGGCTGCAGATGGGACAGGATGGCCTGCCTCCCATTACTGGATATTCATGTCAAGGAGGATAACCATATGCCCCCATGCCCTCACCTTGTCCCTTTGGGTCCCCAACAGCAAATGAATTGACAGCAGTCTTTTTCTTTTTTTCTGTTTTGGCCTTGCCGCACGGCTTGTGGGATCTTAGTTCCCTGACCAGGGATTGAACCTGGGCCTCGGCAATGAGAGCATGGAATCCTACCCACTGGACTGCCAGGAAATTCCCTTGACAGCAATCTTGATTCTAAATAAGTATGGGAATTCTCTGATATAATAGAATCAAATGATTTTAAAACAGTAGAAAAAAAATGGTGGACAAATGAAATATTTTCGGTGATTATAAACTGGCAAAGACTAAGCTAATTCCAGCCACTACTACATAACTAATCATCACTGTACTAGTACTGAACAAATTCCAAGTCTAGCCCAGTACAATAGTGAAATGCCCTTTTAGTAAGAAAGTTTAGAAAAGTGAACCTAGCCCCTTCTCCAGTACCTCTGGTGAAACTCAAGTTCACAATACTCTCCTTCAACATTTAAAATCTGTCTTCTCTTCAGCAAGTCTCTCTCTCCTTTCTCATACTGCTGGGGGGAATGTAAACAAGTCATTTTTTCATGAGCTCAATTTGGCTATTAGGTATCAAGAAACTCAAAAAACTATGTAGACTTTGACCCAACAATTGTAATTCTAAGATTTGATCATAGGGAAATCAGAAATACCTGCAAGATTATATGGCAAGATTTATATCACAAGATAGTCACAGCAATGTTATTTATGATAGTGAAATACTGAAAATAATCTAAAGGAGATTGGAATCTCTCAAAATGTTTTTTGTAGAAACTAGTCTCATAATATTCTCCACAAGTCCACACATACACATACACACACACACAGGATTCTGTGATTAAATAAGTCTGAGACACACACACTATATCCCTCTTCTAAGGAGTCACAAAGCATATTAGTAAGAATCTCCTCTGAAAAATTCCTGTGATAAAGAAATCTATTTAACAATGTTTAACTCAGTGTTTCTCAAGATCTTTTGGCCATGGAACCCCTTTATTGCATAATCTTAACATACTCCAGAACTAGGACACTCCAAAATATATTTCAGGAAATACTAGGTTAAATAAATTTACATAACCGTATTATGGAATGCTTTGCTGCTATTTAAAACAATGATAAAGAAGATTGATCCTATGGCATAAGTGCTGATGATACATTGCTGAGTGAAAAAAAAAGCAGGTTACATAAAAAAGAATATTTTGTTATCCTAATTTTGGACAATTGTGTGTACAATTATACCAAAATAATGACAGATTTAATCTTTTGATGATAGAATTACCGATGGTTTTACTTATTTCTTTGTACTTTAAAATTTTTTCCCACTTTTTATTAATAATAGACATTGATTTTTTTATGAGGAAAAAATATTTTAAACTTTTTATTTTTAAATAATTGTAGAGTTACTGCTATAGACTGATTTGTATCTTCCCCAAATGCATATGTTGAAATCTAATCCTCATGGTGATGGCACTAGGAGGTGGGGCCTTTGGGAGATGATTGGGTCATGAGAGTGGAACCTTCATGAATGGGGTTAGTGTCTTATAAAAGAGACCCCACAGAGCTTCCTCACCCTTTCTGCCATGTAAGGACACAGCAAAAACAGAGCCATCTCTGAACCAGGCCCTTGCCAGACATTTAATTTGCTAGTGCCTTGATCTTGGACTTGCCATCCTCCAGAACTGTGAGAAATAAATTTCTGTTGTTTATAAGCCATACAGTTTATGGTGTTTTGTTATACAGCCTGAACAGACTAAGACAGTTACAGAAAAGTTACAAAAATAGTACAGAAAATTGTCATATACACTTTATTCAGGTTCCCCTTGTATTGACATCTTATAAAAAAAACCACAGTGCAATGATGGAAACCAAGAAACTAACACTGATGCAATATTCATTTGGATTTCACCAGTTTCCCCACTAATATCCTCTTTCTGGTTCAGAATCCATCCCGGAATCCCACACTGAGCTTAGTCATCCTGTCTCCTTAGTCTCCTATGTTCTGTGACAGTTTCTCAGGCTTCCCTTGTCTTTAATGACCTTGACACTTTCAAAGAGTCCTGGCTAGTTATTTGTAGAGTGTTCTCCCACTTGAGTTTGTCTGATGTGTTCTCCGGTTAGATTCATGCACTTTTGATATTTTGGCAAAAATGTTCCAGAAGTTGTGTCATGCCCTTCTCAGTGCATCATATCAGGAATTACATGATGTCAGTATATTTTATTACTGGTCTTGTTAACTTTGATCACTTAATAAGTACCTTGAGGGAAGATATTTTGAGACTATGCAAATCCTGTTTCTCATCACATTTTTTTTTTTTTTTTTTTTGCGGTACACGGGCCTCTCACTGTTGTGGCCTCTCCCGTTGCGAGCACAGGCTCCGGACGCGCAGGCCCAGCGGCCATGGCTCACGGGCCCAGTCGCTCCGCGGCATGTGGGATCCTCCCGGACGGGGGCACGAACCCATGTCCCCTGCATCGGCAGGCGAACTCTCAACAACTGCGTCACCAGGGAAGCCCTCTCATCACACTTTTACCTACTGATTTTAGTATCCACTGGTGATTATTGTCTATAAAAGTTATCACTGCTGTGTTTTTCCTAATGATTTTCTATTTCCATCATTCCACATTTATTACTTGGAAATCTACTACAAGAAAGATTTGTCCCTTTGCCTCCATTTATTTATATATCAATTATTTTTATATAAATTTGGACTAATGATTATTTTATTCATGGATTATCATTACTATAATTTTTATCCTCAAACCATCCCAGAATCGGCCATTCAGAGCCTTTTTAAGTTCATTCCTGTGTCTTTTTTAACATGTTTCCATCCTTTTTTGAGCACTTCATTACTTTCTGGAACACGGAGATATTCCAGAATCAACTCGTGCTCTCCTTTCCCCAGCCCTGGAATCAAATATTTCTCCAAGGTTCTTTTTATTGGAGACACCAAGATCTGTCACATGACGAGCTCACTTCTACCAGGGTATTATTGCTTCTAGGCCCTTTTAGTGGACAGAGCTTGGGAATCTACAAAGTGTGCTCACTCATGCATATAGAAACATCTTTTTTTCATACATATTCATTATATAGACATCTATTTACCTATCACCATGATTTCATGCTGATACCTCTGATCCCAGTCAAGCTCTGCAAGTTCCTTCTAGTCTTCCTCCTTTTCTCATTTGTAACCCTTTTCTCCAACAGTGGGAAACCCAGCTCTCATGATCCACAATACGTTTATTTTTGTTTGTTCAATCCTGGAATATATATAAACAGTTTCAGAATTGCTAGCCCGTACCCCTGTGAAAAAATTTAAATTTACCAACTGGAGTAGAATATTTGTATGGAATTCTTTTTTGTCTAAGTACTGCTTACTAAGTACTGCTTTCCAAAGCTACTCAGGTTAGTTTTTTTTTTAAAAGCTAAAAGCTGACACTAACTTTAATTTTATTTAGATATAATTGACATATAACATTTTGTAAGTTTAAGGTGTACAACGTGTTTATTTGATATATCTACATATTGCGATATGATTATCACGGTAGCATTAGCTAACATGTCACATAATTATCACTTCTTCTTTGTGGAGGGAATTAAGATTTAGTCTCTTAGCAGCTTTGAAGTATACGATAATGATAAAGTAGTGTTGTATTTAATCTTAGGTTAGTTCTTGTCCTCTCCTCCCCTTTTGGTGTCATTACAGCTGCCATCCCTCGGTATCTGAGGAAGATTGGTTACAGGACCTGCTGTGGATACCACAATCCAGTCAAGGCTCGAGTTCCATAGTTAGCCCTCTGTATCCATGGATTCAGAGCCCCACATTCGACCAACCACGGATAGTAAAGGTAGTATGTGATCTACGGTTGGTTGTATCCACGGATGCAGTACGCTTGGATACAGAGGGCCGACTGTATATGTATTGTTAATTTGTCATACAATTAGTTTCATTTTTATTATTTGTATTCTATTGGGTATCTCCTGACATCCTGGTTGATTTTACCTTTTTAAATTTATATTAATGATTCGCTAAATATACCTGAGTCAGAGCTACATATTTAAAAACATATACTCAGGGAAGTGTCACTCTCCCTCAACCCTGGTACCCCACCCCCTTCCATTCCTCATTCTTTCCATCCTGCTCCCAACCATCACCTCTCAGTAACAAATTCTATTAGTTTCTAGTTTATCTTTTCTGTATTTCTTTTGCACAAATGAGCAGATACCTATATATTTTCCTCTATCTCCTTTCTTACATAAAGGGTAACATGCTATAAATACACTATATACTTTGCTTTTTTTATTTAACAGCATATCTTAGAAATCACTCCAGCTTTTTAAAAACCAGTTACATAGTACTCTGTTGAGTACTGTATGGTACAGAGTACAGGGTACTCTACATTGTTTATTCAACCACTCCCCTATGTATCAGTATCTAAGTTCTCACTAATATTTTGCAGTTACAACCAATGCTGAAATGAATAACCTTGTGCATGTGCCTTTATATATTGTTGGACATATATCTTCAGGATAGATTCCAAGTAAAATTGCTGGGTCAAAAATAAGTGCATATGTAGTTTTGTTAGGCATTGCCAAATTACCCTCAAGAATGGTCATACCAGTTTGCATTTCCATCAGCAAGTGTATGAGAATGCTTGTTACTCCATAGTCTTGCCAACAGAATGTGTTGTCTGCTGTTTAATTTTCCCCAATCTAATAGATAGGAAAAAGTATGTAAGTTGAGTGTTGGTTTAATTTTCATTTCTCTAATAAAGGTTGGTGGGTTTGAACATATTTTTTGTAAGTTTAAGGTCCATTTTATAGCTCTTTTGTGAATTGCCTGTTTATGTCTTTTTGTCATTTTTCTATCATGCTTTTGGTCCTTTATCACTTAATTTTTAAGAGTTCTTTATGTAGTAAGTCGATTTGCCCTTTGTGATATATGTTGCAAATATTTCCTCCCAGTTTGTTAGTTTTTGTTTTGTTTTGGGTTTTTTTTTTTTTTTGAGCTTTTTAATAGGTGTTTCTTGCCCTGCAAAATTTTTATTTAATTTTATAAAACTTATCAAACCTTTCATTTAACCTCTAAATTTTATTATATATTTTTAAATGTGTTGCCTGTGCTATACCTGAAAGACTGAGATACCACCTCAGTGCAAAGAAAAGTAAGAACTTACTCTAGCATATTTTAAACCCAAGAGTAAGAAAGTAGAAATTTCAAGGGTCCTGTAGTCAGGGAGATTCTGTTCCTACCTAGTTCACTTTCATCCTTTTAGCTGTGAGACTTTTGGCAAAGTATAAAACCTCTTGGAGCCTAGT
Organism: Hyperoodon ampullatus; assembly: GCF_949752795.1. Lineage (NCBI taxonomy): Eukaryota > Metazoa > Chordata > Mammalia > Artiodactyla > Ziphiidae > Hyperoodon > Hyperoodon ampullatus. Next base: position 31,109,617 of record NC_136920.1, on the reverse strand, counting down.
TTTTCTCATCTGTAAAATGGGGTGGTAAAACCTACTGTGTGCTGTTGTGAGGATTAGAAATTTTTGTTTCAATGCTTTTATTATTATATACATAATACATCTAATTCTAAATGATAATTTAATAAAATCTCAAGAGATGTACCTGACATTTTATTCTCAATGTTATCTCATGAAGACTCCACCACTTCTAAAAGAGCAAAGAACCTGAGAGATTTTAACCGATTCACCTGTACATTCATCAAAATTGTTCTTCTCTTGGCTTTTTGAAGTACTTTATCTTCTGAAATACTATCATGTCTCCGTTCTAAATGAATTCAGAGAAACATTATGAGAATGAAGGAGTTAACATCCATAAGGCTCACTGAGCTGGCACATAAGAGCATCAAAATGAGTTCCAGAAAGGATTCTAATGAACCCAATTTATTATCACCTTATCTCTCCAAAGCCCTTTCCTGACCACAGCCCCAAGTTCAAAGTTTTGTGGTCATTCCCAAAGGACACATATTCTGTAGAACCAGGAATCTTCAGCTGACACTGGTTATTGTCAGTACCATGAAGGTACTCATTGGAATTCCCCTTGCCAAATGTGCTTTTCCCTCAACAAGCAATTCCTTTTCAGTGTCCCTATGAAATGAAACAGATGCCCATAAGGAAGTCTGATGTCACTCTTGTTTTCAATACCATTCAAAGCAAACACAACCAAGATGAGTCCCCTAATCCTTTGGCAGCTGCACCCAAATTATTTGAACATGATGAAGTTCCCATCTATGAATAAGTTAATTAGGTGGATGTGTGTCTTTATAGAGTACAGATGTCTAGCAGGACAAAAGAAAAAAAAAGCCTAAGCGCTCCATGGATGGGAATGGATTTTTATCTAGTTAACTGATGTTTGTTTTTCTCATGACTTTATTCCCAAGAGGGTGATTTGGACATAGCTGTCCTTCCACCCTTTTACAATTCCTCGGTGCCTCAGGGTACATGCAACTGATGGAGGGAAAAAAGAGTGGAAGTGACAAGTGAAAGGCAAATAACTTTGATTGCACCTCTACTATAATCCAGGCACTATCCTAGCTACTTAGAGATATATTACTTCAGTGGTTCTTAGTCAAGAGGGTACCACTCCCAAGTGGCATTTGATAATTTGTGGAGCCACTTTTTGTTATAATAATTGAAGAGTACTACTGATATTTATGGGGTGCTGTGGTATAATAAAAAATAAATATTTGTTCTTCATGTTTCCTGGCACAGAGCCACTAAAGCCCTTGGAATCTCCTAAGCGATGAGTGTCCTTTGTATTCTAGTGAGATGATTCTTAGTCAGGGAGTTTGGGGAAAGGTATGGGGGATAGCTTCAGGATAGGGTGTGGTTGCCAGACAGACCAGCCATGATTAGAGGGTTGGAACTTTCAACCCCACTCCCACTTCTGTGCAGGGAAGAGGGGGCTGGAGATTGAGGTCAATCACCAATGGCCAATGATTAAATTAATTGGTGTCTACGTAATAAAACCTCCACAAAACTACCTAAATAATGAGGTTTGGAGAGCTTCTGAGTTGGTGATCACATATCCATGCTAGAAGGAAGGCATGCGCAGGAAGGGCATGGAAGCTTGGCAGTTCCTGCAACTCCATACCTGGCTATATCCCTTCTATTTGGCTGTTCCTAAGTTGCATCCTTTATAATAAATCTGTAATAGTAAGTATAGCACTTTCCTGAGTTCCGTGAGTCAGTTATTGAAACTGGAGCAGGGAAATAGTGGTGACTTCCAAGTCTATAGTCAGTGGGGCAGAAAGGTGGATAGCTTGGACACTCCATTTGTGGCTACCGTCTGAAGTGGGGACAGTCTTGTGGGTCTGAGCCCTTAACCTGTGGGACCTGCACTAACTCTGGATAGCGTCAGAATTGAACTGAAATTTTGGATACCCAGTGGTGTTGGAGAATTTGTTGTTGGAGATGGAAAAAAACAACTCAGATGGGGCACAAACATGCATCATGTTAGGCATCCTGCAATGTCTGGAATAGTTCTGCAGAAGGAAGAATTGTCCTGCATCTCACATGACTTTCAAAGGGCTCACTGGTGAAAACCTGCTTATAACTATCTGAGTCTAGAACCTGGCTTTATCTTATTTAAAAAGTATGTTTTGCCTAGGTTTTTTTTAATATACCTATAACTTTTCAGAGATGCAACTGTAAAGTTAAGTAAACTGAGGGAAGACTGCACTTTATTTTGTGCTATGTGGTACTTGAGTTGCTAGTACGACACACCTGTATTGGTCTGCATTTGACTGTCACATATTATGGTGAAAAATGTAGGTGCAAACACTGGACCATTTTGTTGTATTATCTAGTATAGTTGTACCTGAGCATTTACAAATTATTTTATTATAAATTACTTTCCTTTTATATCTTTATATCACATATGGGAATTTATTTATTTTTTATGTATGTATATAGGTTACGTTATTTATGAATTTTATTTCAGGATAGTAAAGGAGGCATTACAAAATATTTGCAATAAAATTGCAGTATTTGTTCTAAGAGGGTTGAGACTCACTGTATCATTTCATCAGCTCCTCACAATGATTTTGAGAGGATATCCTGTTAGCCTCATTTTGTAGATGGAGGCATTGGAGATCAGAGTGGTTAAGTCTTTTGCCCAGACTCACTCAGCCAGTAACTGGCAAAGCCAGGATTCAAACGGTTTCTGTCTGATCCTGAAGCCCCAAATTTAATGGAAATAAGAGGACAAAGGACAGAAAGATAGATTAAGGAAAAAGGATAGAGAAGGCAAAAAAAGAGAAGAAAAAGTATAGAGAATAAAAAGGATGCAAAGTAATTTTCATTTCAATTGTTAAACTCTGCTGAGTAATCTAAATACATGTAAAAGTTTCTCAATGAGAAATATTATTTGATGTCTTCTATATATAACATATGTTAAAAAATGCTGAGGATACAAAAGTGGTTTTTAAAGTATAAGACACAACCCTATCGTTGAGAAATTCATAGATGGGAAGATAACATACATTTACTTAAAACAAATGAGCAAAAGAACAAGCAACAGAGTCCAGTATACATAAAGTACAAAAGGAGAGGGGCAGTGTCATCTCTTCATCGAAATGCAGGGCTGAGTTTCTAGATAGCCTTTCTCTTCTCACGCTGCATTCAAGGGATGGAAAACTAATTGGTTATATGCTCAATGAAAACTTCATATCACAGGCACATACACTTTTCCCTCCTAAGTAAAGCTGATTCTGAGGTTTATCCTGGCTTTATGAGACATAACTTACTGCCAGTTTTCTCTTTCCAGAGCTGATGCCTTGGGGTCACCCGGATTTTTACTGGAAGAAAATACCACAGCCCCCAAAGCAAGGATCAATCGAGCTGTCAGTAAACGCATCATGCTTTGTGCCATGTCCCAAAGCCACAGCCACCACAGCGTGGATGTGTGGCCCACTTCCTGATTCTGTCTGATGCCACTGTTTTTCTGCCATGCTCACTCCTCACTGGCCCTAGGACCAGTCTTAAGGGGAACTGCTGTCTTTTTATCCCAGGGAAGTTATTTCTTTTTCAGGACTCACAGGCAGAGGCAGGTTTCTGTGTTTGCTAAAGAAGCTTAAGATTCAGAGCCCCTCATTTGTACAGGCTCCTCCTAAGATTCAGGAGGGGGCCAATCATATGTTCCCATGGTTTCAAGTTTTAATAACGTCCGCAAAAGTAAGATATTGTAATTATAATTGGTTAAGGCCACAGTCTTCATGTGGGCTTCCCCTCCCTCCCAGGCCCCTTTGTCAGGAGGGTGTTGGAGTAGTGACTGTAGTTTTAGTTCCAGCTAAGGAGAGCTTGAGATAGGGATACATTTAGTTTGGGTGTAGTGGGATATACATTTGTGGTTCACACTCATTTCTTTGTTGTGTGTTTGTTTTCCTTTATTTATTTATTTATTATTTACATATTTATATAAAATTTTAAAATTGAGATGTAATAAATATATAACATTACATTAGTTTCAGGTATATAACATAATGATTTTACATATGTGTATGTTGTAAAATGATCACTCACTTCTATATACAGTTAAGTATGGCTAGTTGCACTGGGATAACAATGGCTTCTCGGAATCTGCCTTTCACTGATTATACTGCTCACCTATCATCAAGTGTGTCATGAAGATACAGGCTGGCGGCTGCATGGCACTCTCAAAATGTCATACATATGGTGCCCAGCATCAGACGTTTATAGGTAGAGAAACAAGGTGTGAAAGAGCCAGGAGTTGGTCCATGAAAAGTTCTTCGAAATCTTAGAGCTCATATACAAAAGAAACTTGTAGAGGCTTTCCCAAATTTGACAACAATCCTAAAAATGTACTGATGTTATCCATCACAACTGATGTAGCTGAAAGAAACCTTTCCTAGTCTATCAAAAATGAAAGACAAATTTTGATGTGAGGAAAGATTTAATTATCTTTCTCTTCTTTCCCTTAGAAAGTGATATTACAAAATTATTGTCAAATAAAGAGTTATTCAGAATGTTGACCCCCAAAATGCAAGGAACAAAGAAGTATTAGAGAGGTAAAGGTTCTGAGCACCCCAATTCCAGTGTATCGTAGGGTTTTTCCAAGTAATCCTCAGTTACCACCAGAGTGTCCTACAAGTCAACTCAATTCTGACACTATCTACCTGGATATAGCATCAGATCCCACAGGTTAAGGGCTCAGTTCCACAAGACTGCCTCCCACTTCAGATGCCAGTTACAAGTCCAAGTGGTCACCTGGGCTTCTGACCCACTGGCTATAGATTGGAGATTCCCACAACCTCATTCTTGGGTTTGATTAATCTGCTAGAGCAGCTCACAGAACTCAGAGAAAGATTTTGCTTTCTCGATTACTGGTTTATCATGAAAAGATGGAACTCCAAAACAGCCAGATGGGAGAGATACACAGGCAAGGCATGGAGAAGGCACAGAGCTTCCATGCCATCTCAAGAGTGCACCATTCTCCCCAAATCTCTACACGTTCACCAACCTGGAAGCTCTTTGAACCCTGTCTTTTTGAGTTTTTATGTAGGCTTCATTACATAGGCATTATTGATTAAATCATTGGCCATTGGCAATTGATTAAACTTCCACTCCCTTCCCTCTCCCCTCCCCAGAGGCAGGGGGCTGGGACTGAAATTTCCAACCCACTAATCATGTGGTTGGTTCTCCTGCCAACCAGCCCCCAACCTTAGGTGCATTCCAAAAGTCATCTCATAATATAATAAAACACACCTTTATCTTTCTCATCACTTAGGAGGTTCTGAGGCTTTTAGGAGCTCTGTGCCAGGAATGGGGATGTAGACCAAGTATATATTTCTTACTATAAATCACAATGTCACAGAGGTGTGTTGGGCAATTAATTAATACAATTATTATGCTCTTTTTCTGGCTTTGTGATGTTTGGATTATTATCAGCTTTTTAAAATGTGTAATTTCTTGAGATTTATTTTCTTATTCAAAATAAATATGTACTTTTGTACCTAACTTTGTATTAATAATTTTGTATCACTTTTATGAAAGAGGGCCTCTGAAATTGCATAAGCTTCAGGTCTTACAAGACTTGGATTTATCCCGACTGGCTTAGTTATTTTCAAAGTGTTGTTATGCAAAGATGATTTGTTTCATAGGGTACCAGTTGGCCAGAAATTTAATTGATGGTGGGAGTCGCAGGAGAACAGATTTCAGGTCAATTTAAGAAGAATATTTTAATATTCAGAGCCTTCCAAAGATGAAGAGGGAAATCATGAGGAGTAGTGAGTTCCATGACAGTGGAGATATTTAAGTAAAAGTTTCACCATCACTTGACATGGCTATTGTCGTGTGGGCCCAAGCTTGGAAGGCCATTTGGGCATAATGAATTTTCAGATATACTTTGATGTCTAGAGTTTCTGCTTCTTCCTTTCTGCTGTACCCACAGCCCCCTTCTTATGCCCTCACACTGCTTTCACAGTAGACTCTTACTTTCTGTCCAAGTAAAGAGGACAGAAAACAAGGAACCTGACAATCTTTTTATGAAGAGGAACTGAGGGCTCAGAAGTGAGATTAATGGCCTGGCATGTTCAGCCGTCAAGAGGGAATCCACTGCAGACAGTTTCTAGAAACACCTTCTACAAGCTTCCCAAAGACCTAATCACGTCCTAAAGGAAAGGCCCAGCTTCTCACTAAAGGTGGAGGCAGTTGCTTTGCCATTAACCTTTTCAAGGGGTAACTTCCACACCATGCACCCAACACGCCACCCAGAAAATGTAACTGAACATCAGTTTTGCTTTTCTTCTTGCTTAACTGTTTTAAATGTCCTTGAACTGCATTTCTCCACCAGGCTTAATGTTATGGATTGTGGATTACATTTACTGCTCAGCACTTCTTACTCGGTCCTGGACAATCGCAGACCTACTGAGTTGTTAACTCCCATGGTCAGCATTATTGTCTGAGAGTAGTTATAGCAAATGACTGTAGCAGAGAACAATTAACACCTGGCCTTAGTGAGGCCCAGTGAAATCAGCACTTTGGTTCTTATTTTCCACCCAGCAAAAACTCAGGGGGAATGTATGCATAATGACTTGGGTTAACTGTCCTTATCTTCCAGAGAGTTCAGATTACTACTCCAGTCTTCCTAGCTGCCTTATCTTGGAAAATTATATTTGAAAGCTACAGGATGGCCACTTCTCCCATTTTATAGGCAAGTTATAGAATTCCAGAGAAAGATGTGAGTTCTTCCCAGTCACACAGAAGGTCAGGAGGTTGCTCCGTTTTTGGTTTTTTTTTTTTTGTACTTGCACAAGTCACTTGGTTAGGAGATTTCCAAAAAGTTGTTGTGGAAGCTACAAAAAGCTTTAGAATCATAGACTCAAAGTTGAAAGGGACCTTAAAAGTTATTTAGTGGGCTTCCCTGGTGGCGCAGTGGTTGAGAGTCCGCCTGCCGATGCAGGGGACACGGGTTCGTGCCCCGGTCCGGGAAGACCCCACATGCCACGGAACGGCTGGTCCCGTGAGCCATGGCTGCTGAGCCTGCGCGTCTGGAGCCTGTGCTCCACAACGGGAGAGGCCACAACAGTGAGAGGCCCACGTGCCAAAAAAAAAAAAAAAAGTTATTTAGTATTTGCATCTCTACACCTTGAACATCTTCTCAAATAAAGATGACTAGAACCTGCTGCATGTATGACGTCCCACTGAAGCTACTTTATCTCCTGATCAGGATGAGAACTCCACTCCTGTCAGATAGATGAGCCCAGGAGAGTGGAGCACAGTGAGAATAACTGGCCTCTGAAGGCACTTTAAATCATTGCTAAAGGGTTCCCAGGTCAGTGTTAATAACTTCGTGAACTTTTCTGGGTCTTTTTCTCATTTCATCAGCCCTATTCAGTGTAGATTGCTCTGTGCAGGTCTGACCTGTGTTGGGACGCTCAGGTTCAGAATGTCAGCCATTCTATTTAGGAGGAGGACAGCCTGCGGCTGCTGAGAGTAGGGAAAAAATTCCGAAATGTCCTCTCCTGATTCACTCAACAGTCCCTCCCACCGCTCCCTTGAAAGGGAGGTTGACAAATTCCCGATATCAAAACCAGCTGTCAGAACAACATAGGGTAAAGCTGTCCTCGTCAAAGGCACCAATTAATTCAGTGACTGTCAATGCTAGGATAATTGATAGACTCCACAATCTGGCTGAGTAATGAAAGTCGAAGGCATTGCTAAGTCCATGTCACCTCCTAACAGGTCTGGTAGTGGAACTAGAGTTGTCAGAGCTGGACAATATCAATAAGCCTCTGCAAAAATTAAAGCTTGATTTTTAAACGTCTGTGTGTAAGCAGAGGGAAGGAGGCTCCCTAATCAACTTGATCTTTTACTATGGGACAAGAAGCTCCCAAGGCTATTACCAGAAAATGCTAACGTGGCAGATAGGTAAACATTCTACTGGTTTATTCTGAGGTTTGTTTGCATGTAGGCAGCTCCCTGCTTGGGGATGCCATTTCAGACTGCAGTAGCCTGGATCTTTCTGCATTACTTACTCACTTTTTAAAAGTAGAAAATAGAAGTCTGGATCAACAGAAGTCTAGCCAAGAGATTTGGTAGGAAATATTCTTTATTCTTAAGACGGGATAATCCAGTGACTATCACGCAATGTGAATATTCTCATGACTAGAGATCTTTGCGGAACCTATGATGATGTAATAGAGAACATTGTGGAATTCCAGGTGACAGTCACAATTAGATAGTTCTGGCAGGGGGAACCAGGGAAATTAAAGGTCTGAGAGACCTCCTAGGAAAGCAAAGGGTCATTTCCAAGGAGGTCAGCTAAGAAGGGGCAAGTAGGTACAATAGGTCTAAATAGGCAAGATGTCAATTATAAGGGTCATAAGATCTATACCTGTGAGCAAGGTTGACCTTTGATCTGCTCATTCTAACATTGCTGTATGTTTCTTATACTAGTTTATACTCTTTGGTGAACATGGACCATACTTAGCCCAAAGGTAATAGTAATAAAAATAATACAATGTACTGAGCACTTATTATGTTCAAATACTTTGCTTAGATTTTATTTTTTTTTAACATCTTTATTGGAGTATAATTGCTTTACAATGGTGTGCTAGTTTCTGCTTTATAACAGAGTGAATCAGCTATACATATACATATATCCCCATATCTCCTCTCTCTTGTGTCTCCCTCCCATCCTCCCTATACCACCCCTCTAGGTGGTCACAAAGCACCGAACTGATCTCCCTGTGCTACACGGTTGCTTCCCACTAGTTATCGATTTTACATTTGGTAGTGTATATATGTCCATGCCACTCTCTCACTTCATCCCAGCTTACTCTTCCCTCTCCACATGTCCTCAAGTCCATTCTCTATGTCTGTGTCTTTATTCCTGTCCTGCCCTTAGGTTCTTCAGAACAATTTTTTTTTTTTTTTAGATTCCATATATATGTGTTAGTATATGGTACTTGTTTTTCTCTTTCTGACTTACTTCACTCTGTATGACAGACTCTAGGTCCATCCACCTCACTACAAATAACTCAGTTGCATTTCTTTTTATGGCTGAGTAATATTCCATTGTGTATATGTGCCATATCTTCTTTATCCATTCATCTGTCGATGGACACTTAGGTTGCTTCCATGTACTGGCTATTGTAAATAGAGCTGCAATGAACATTGTGCTACATGACTCTTTTTGAATTACGGTTTTCTCAGGGTATATGCCCAGTAGTGGCATTGCTGGGTAGTATGATAGTTCTATTTTTAGTTTTTCCTGTAATTGATATCTAGTCTCATAGCATTGTGGTTGGAAATGATACTTGATATGATTTCAATTTTCTTAAATTTACCAAGGCTTGATTTGTGACCCAAGTTATGATCTATCCTGGAGAATGTTCCTTGAGCACTTGAAAAGAAAGTGTATGGTGTTATTTTGGGATGGAATGTCTTATACATATCAATTAAGTGCATCTTGTTTAATGTGTCATTTAAAGCTTGTGTTTCCTTATTTATTTTCATTTTGAATGATCTGTCCATTGGTGAGCGTGGGGTGTTAAAGTCCCCTACTCTTATTGTGTTACTGTAGATTTCCCCTTTTATGGCTGTTAACATTTGCCTTATGTAGTGAGGTGTTCCTATGTTGGGTGCATAAATATTTACAATTGTTATATCTTCTTCTTGGATTGATCCCTTGATCATTATGTAGTGTCCTTCTTTGTCTCTTGTAATACTCTTTCTTTTCAGGTAGACTGCCTATTTCCTCTTCATTTGTTTGGTCTGGTGGGTTTTTACCTTGCTCCTTCATCTGCTGTTTGTTTCTCTGTCTTCTCATTTTGCTTAACTTACTGTGTTTTGGGTCCACTTTTGGCAGGTTGCAGGTTCGTAGTTCCCATTGTTTTTGGTGTCTGCCTTCAGTTGGTAAGGTTGGTTCAGTGGGTTGTGCAGGCTTCCTGGTGGAGGGGACTAGTTAATGCCTGTGTTCTGGTGGATGAGGCTGGACCTTGTCTTTCTGGTGGGCAGGACTGCACCCAGTGGTGTGTTTTGTGGTGTCTGTGAACTTATTATGATTTTAGGCAGCCTCTCTGCTAATGGGTGGGGTTGTGTTCCTGCCTTTTTAGTTGTTTGGCATAGGGTGTCCATCACTGTAGCTTGCTGGCTGTTGGGTGGAGCTGGGTCTTAGTGTTGAGATGGAGATCTTCGCTGTTTGGTGTTACGTGGAGCCAGGAGGTCTCTGGTGGACCAATGTCCTGAACTCGGCTCTCTCACCTCAGAGGCACATGCCTGACACCCAGCCGGAGCATGAAGACCCTGTCAGCCACATGGCTCAGAAGAAAAGGGAGAAAAAAAGAAAGAAAGAAAAAAAATAAAGTTATTAAAATAAAAAATTAAAAAATAATTAAAAATTAAAAAGTAGTTAAAAAGAAAAAAAAAAACGAAAGAAAGAAGAGAGCAACCAAACTAAAAAACAAATCCACCAATGATAACAGGCACTAGAAACTATACTAAAAAAAATAAAAGGACAGACAGAACCTTAGGACAAATGGTAAAAGCAAAGCTATACAGACAAAATCACACAAAGAAGCATACACTCACAAAAAGAGAAAAAGGAAAAATATCTATCTATCTATATATATATAAAAAGGAAGAGAGTAACCAAATCATTATCCAATAAACTCTAATTACTAAACTAAGATAAACATAAAACCAGAAACAAATTAGATGCAGAAAGCAAACTCCAAGTCCACAGTTGCTCCCAAAGTCCACCTCCTCAATTTGGGATGATTCATTGTCTATTCAGGTATTCCACAGACGCAGGGTACATCACGTTGATTGTGGAGATTTAATCCGCTGCTCCTGAGGCTGCTGGGAGAGATTTCCGTTTCTCTTCTTTGTTCGCACAGCTTCTGGGGTTCAGCTTTGGATTTGGCCCTGCCTCTGCGTGTATGTCGTCTGAGGGCGTCTGTTCTTTGCCCAGACAGGACGGAGTTAAAGGAGCAGCTTATTAGGGGGCTCTGGCTCACTCAGGCCGGTGGGAGGGAGGGTACGGAGTGCGGGGTGAGCCTGCGCGGCAGAGGCCGGCGTGACGTTGCACCAGACTGAGGCGCGCCGTGCGTTCTCCCGGGGAAGTTGTCCCTGGATCACGGGACCCTGGCAATGGCGGGCTGCACAGGCTCCCAGGAGGGGAGGTGTGGATAGTGACCTGTGCTCGCATACAGGCTTCTTGGTGGCGGCAGCAGCAGCCTAAGCATCCCATGCCCGTCTCTGGGGTCCGCTCTGATAGCCATGGCTCGCGCCCGTCTCTGGAGCTCGTTTAGGGTGTGCTCTGAATCCCCTCTCCTTGCGCACCCCGAAAAGTCGCTTGCCTCTTCGACAGCTCCAGACTTTTTTCCGGACTCCTCCCGGCTAGCCGTGGCGCACTAGCCCCCTTCAGGCTGTGTTCACGCCGCCAGCCCCAGTCCTCTCCCTGGGATCCCACCGAAGCCTGAGCCTCAGCTCCCAGCCCCGCCCGCCCCGGCGAGTAAGCAGACAAGCCTCTCTGCTGTGCTCTCCTCCGCTACTCCGAAGCTTCCCCCCTCCGCCACCTGCAGTCTCCGCCCGCGAAGGGGCTTCTAGTATGTGGAAACCTTTCTTCCTTCACGGCTCCCTCCCACTGGTGCAGGTCCCGTCCCTATCCTTTTGTCTCTGTTTTTTCTTTTTTCTTTTGCCCTACCCAAGTACGTGGGGAGTTTCTTGTCTTTTGGGAGGTCTGAGGTCTTCCGCCAGCGTTCAGTAGGTGTTCTGTAGGAGTTGTTCCACGTGTAGATGTATTTTCGATGTATTTGTGGGGAGGAAGGTGATCTCCATGTCTTACTCCAACACCATGTTGAAGGTCTCTCTCTGCTTAGATTTTAAATACATTATCTCATTTAATTCTCACAACAACCTTTTGAGGCAAATTAAATTAAAAAACATTTTTAATGTTCATAGACTTCTAGCCTAAACGGAAAGACACCTGTGATCTTCATCTCAATTTCCCCCCATTCCTCCCTCTCACAGTGGTAGGAGTCTTTCTTGCTGGTAGAGGGGCTAAACACGGATCTAAGTAATAAGATGCTGATAGAGAGAGGAGAGAGAAGGGTGGGAAAATGCCTGTTGATGGTGATGGGGGGCAGTGAGGTTTAGTTTTTCAGGAGTATTTGAGGAGAGAGGCTTGGAACAGCTGCAGAGAGTAAATTAAGTGGGTGGGAGAGTATAAAGATTGAATAAACATTGTTGTAAACCAAGTATTTAAATCCTCTATCATGTTCTTTGAAGGAGCCCAGAAAAAAACAGAATATCTTTTCAGCTGCTTTTGGGCTGTTGAAATCAGTGCTTAGTATATGTGACATTACTCTGAGCTAGAACTACATGATCTCTGAGTTCATTAAGGATTAGGGTATAAATATTACTCATGGAAAGATAAGGATATTGGACCTCAAAGAAATTACATAATTGACCCAAAGCTTTCAGAACATTTTGTGGAACTGTGTGATTTAGCAGCCCAGATGAAACTACCCATTTTTGCATTCCTACGCATGCCATCCTGGTAATGTTCCATGTTCAAGGGTTTTGCTTGGCCAATTACACCAATTTCCTTCAAAGCCTCAATTCAGAACTTAACTGCTTCTCTCTCGGTAATAATACTACTTTCGAACATTGAGTACTTCCTGTGTGACAGGCTATATGCCAAACACTTGACTTGCATGCTCTCACCTAATCCCTTGAGGTGTAGGTATCATTATCTCCAGGATATAGTAGAGAAAACTGAGGCTTCGGGAATTTAAGGCACTTGCCCAAGGTTGCAAAGCTAGTGAACAGCCGAGCCTGAAGTTGAACCCACTTCTGGTGAACAGCAAGCCTCTGCCTCCCTTCTTTACTTTAGGTTTGTTTTTTTTTTGCGGTACGCAGGCCTCTCACTGTTGTGGCCTCTCCCGTTGCGGAGCACAGGCTCCGGACGCGCAGGCTCAGCGGCCATGGCGCACGTGGGCCCAGCCGCTCCGCGGCATGCGGGATCCTCCCGGACCGGGGCACGAACCCGTGTCCCCTGCATCGGCAGGCGGACTCTCAACCACTGCGCCACCAGGGAAGCCCTTTAGGGTTGTTTTTGATGCTCCAGGTAAATGCAAATTGTTGCTCCTGGGAGCAGGAGAATCTTAAATCTTGCTCAGAAACACTCTAGGCATCTTTCTCACCTTGGCCTGTTTGCTTTCCAATTGTTTGGATGGCCACACCATTTGAATAATCTGTGTACTCAGAGGAGAGAAAATCGAGCAAAAGAGTGAGCAGTGAATCCTAGGCAGGCTGGGGCGCTAGGAATTAGCTTCCTTGGAGCAGCCTGATTGATAAACTGGGATTTGTCTAGGCAGGCAGTCTTCAGTTTGGATTTGTCAGGATCACGAAGATTTGTTTTCTTCTGTAGTAATGTGAGCCTCGGGATGAGTTCAGTGTAATGTTTGTTCACCTTGACTATGATCTTTAAAATCATGACCATGTTTCTCCAGCCACCCACCTAAGAAATACCAGAGATAGATTTGTGTTGTGTCTTCCAGTGGAAATCGTTTCTCTTGAAATGTAAAACATTTTTCCTCCTTTCTATACTTCATCTTGAGTAAAGTTATTTAATGGAAAAAAAAAAGATACAAAGTAAGAAAGGAAAAGGAAAGAAAGGAAGAAAGGTCCTATCCTGATTTTTGCCCTGAGACCAAAGTCCTTGTATCAATGGAAAATAAATATTTGGTGCCCACATAACTGATTCACTTTGTTATAAAGCAGAAACTAACACACCATTGTAAAGCAATTATACTCCAATAAAGATGTTAAAAATATTTTTTTTAAACCCTACAAATATTTGGTGCCCAGTAGAATTATCTCTCCTCTTCTCCCCCATCACTCCAATTCAAGAGGCTTTCATTTCATTTCATTTCATTTTTACATTGACCAACTAAAGCTGTCATGTTCGGGAGCTACATTTGTTATCCTGCGTGGGCATCACATCCATCAATTAATGTTTCTGCCTTCTGTGCTAAAGGAAGTATCTCCAAGTTCATCTTGGTGAATTTTTCTCTCTACCTCATTACCCAAGCTAGATACAGCAGAGACTTTTCATGTTTAATGGCAACCATCTTACACACACTCTGATTCTTTTGAATGCACAAGTGCTTATTTATAGGGGCCTGTGAACATCCCATTGACCATTTTTGCATTAAAAACACTTAAATTACAACAGCCGTGCAAGTCCCTTGTAAAATAAAATCAAACATTATAGAAGTGTTTTTAAAAAGTGAAAGCCCTTGAAGAGAATTTCTTTCCAATACACAATCATAAGTCAAATCACACTATTCATATACTACTGCAATTTGATTTTTTTTACTTCCTTTTCTCAAATCTGAATACATAGTAATAAGATGGTCATTAATAACTGATAGTTTTCTTTATACCACTTATTACTAATAAAACTTACATTTTGAGAGTGCGTTTAACTTTTATAGCACATTCACATATAATTTCTTAATTGCTCCTTAGATGGACCTGTGAGGTTTTATTAGAGGAGACCTTGAATCACTAAGATTCCTAAGGTAAATTCCTTACGTATTTCTCTGTGTTTACTTGCTTATTTTCTGGCTCTCTCAGTTGAATGCAAATTTCATGAGGGCAAGAGACCCTGTCTGTCTATGTCATGTCTGATTCTCTCTGGTATATTTTAAGTTGTCAATAAATGTATGTGTAAAAATAAATAACAAATAATTTATTCTACATATCTCTATCTCCTGGATAACTGACAGTTTGGATTTTTAAAAATCTAAATGAATTTTTGCTGAAATGTATAAAAGGCTTTCTTGCCTTTATAAAGAGAGCGTATTGTCCACAGTCTAGCTATTTCTTGGGAGTACAAGATCATCATTGTATAGTTGACTATTACTTTGTTGTATATTTTACCACTGTGATTTTAAGGCTCAAGATGTATCAGGCTCTTTACCTCTACCCTAACTCACCTAGGCATTTATTTAATTCTGTTTGAATTCTTGAGTTTTCTGACCAAAAAAAAATAGCTACAATTGATAGCATCCATTTTATTTCAGCAAACGTCTATATTCAGTGCCTGGTGTATGCAAGATGTAATAATGATTACAAAAAACAGTGACACAGTCCCAGTACACAGTGATCAGGGCATCATATGACCTTGATGACAGTACACAAGAATCCTTCTCATTTTGAATCTACTTCTGCTCTGTAATGCTATGTAGTGAGTTTAGGAATCAGTAACCAAGTGTGTTAGCAATGTGTGTGAAGTATGAGAAAGAAGGTATAGAAAGGAGTCTCCTATTTGGACTGTCAGGAGATTTTGTATGTAGGTTAAGTGATATCTAGTCTGATGTTTATGGAGGATTTTTTAAAATTACATCCGATTCTCAATTATGTTTAGGAGACCTAAGTTTTGTTTGTTTGTTTGTTTGTTTGGAGAGGAAGTATTAATCTAGACCCATATGATAGAAATGAAACTGAGGCCCAAAAGAACAAATATCTTGTCTAAGTTTGCGTTGCTAGTTAGAAGCAGAGTCAGAACCAAACTTTACCTTTCTTGGCTGCTAATTCTATATATTTCCCACCAGACCACAGACTCACAAGGAATTGTAACAGAATGACAAAGCCTACAAGTAAACCTTGCATGCATCTCTGTGTAATATTCCCAGAGCTTTCCAAAATGAGGGACAAGAGCCACTTACCTTCTTCCCTATGAAGCAGCTGTCCTATGTGAGTCTCCTCATATCAAATCATAGGAGAACAAAGAGTTGAGGAAAGTTTTGCAATATGTGTGTAAGGGACAGGGACTTAGGAAAAACAGCCACAGACATGGTAGTCAATTCAAAAGATAATCAGATGTTATCGCTTGCTCTTCTCGAAATCTTAAACTTTGACAGTTGCCCTGGGTATTAATTTAAGTGGAGCAAAAGTCCCAAACCTGTAGGAAATGTGATGTCAATATAGTTTAACTTCCTATGAACTTGTCCTCAGTACAGGCTTTTCTTGGGCTTCTTGTTGATGTGAGTTTCTAGATCCAGGTCTCTGGCGGCTCAGGCCTCCTCTTGTCCTGGCTTTCTGAATTTTTGTGTTAGGCTGTGGCATCTGTGTAGACTGATGCTGTGAGGGCTCTTCATGCAAGTGCACTGACACTGAACACAGTAGCCAGAAGGACCTCCCCAACATACAAATTAAATCATGTAATTCGACTACTGAAAACCTTCCACTGTCTTCCTATGGCAATTAGAATGAAATCCTATATTGAAATTTGGTAAGAGAGTAGAACTTAAATGTTCTCACCTATATATATATATATATATATATAGATGTGTTAATTAACGAGTTGGGAGGAATCCTTTCATAATGTAAATGTATCTCAAATCACAATATAGACACTTTAAATGTCTTACAATTTAATTTGTCAATTATACTTCAATAAAGCTGAAAAGAAAAAGAAAGAATGAAATCCTAACCCCTGTGGGGCCTCCCAAGGACTTTGATCATTCTGCACTTGTCACTTCCCCTCCCTTGCTCCCCACCCACCTGCTCTGGTCACACTGGCCTTTTTTTTTTTTTTTGCATCTCTCTTACCAGAAGCTCCGCACTTGCTGTTCCCTCTGCCTGAGCACTTTTCTCCCAGATCTTCATGAGGCTGCCTCATTCTCATCACTTAGGTCTTCACTCAACTGTCTTCTCATCAGAGCCTTGTCTGTGGCCACCCTCCTTCAGGTCACTCACCCATCTCACCACACCCTGCCAATCAACTTCTAGTCTATTACTTGGTTATTTTCTTCATAGAGCTTATCACAATTTGAAATTCTTTTTCAAATGTACATCTTATTTTCTTTCTTCCCCAAAGAAATATGAGTTCCATAGAGGCAAGGACTTTTAAATTCTCATTTACTGCTGTTTTCCCAAAGCTTAGAACAGTGCCTAACACATAGTAGGGGCTTAGAATTTGGTTGTCAAATGAATGAATAAGTGAATGAACAGAGCACAGATTAGATACACTTTAGTAACTCTCATCACGCTTAAGTACTTAGTCCTGCTCTCAAGCTCATTCACAACAGTCAGGCCCTTCTGACTGAGTGTGCTAGATGCACGGTCAATATTTCTTGCCCACAATCATACCAGTAGGATTATTATAGAAGCCATGGTAATAAATGCATTTACAGGTCATACATAATGACAACAAATGCAATAATAATACCACATCATCATCATCATCATCACAGTGACATTTATTGAGCACATGCCAAATGTTGGACACTACACTTGTCTCACATTTATTTCCAACCCTCACAACAGTCCTGCAAAGAAAGTGATAGAATTCGTGTTTTGCAGAATAGGAAAACCAGGGCACACATTCCTTATGTCTCAAACTTATTCGCAGACTCCCTTATTCCTCTCAGCATGCTTATCAGTGCTTATTAATAAACTCCTCCTCTGAGCAGATATTCTGCCAGGGACCCAGGACGAAAGAGGATCTCAGGGAGGGATAGGGAATGAGAGTAGTCCAGTGCCGCTGACCACAAGGGGCTGAAGAGACACTGTCCCCATGCTCAGCTCCAGCCAGAGAAGGAACTGCGCAGTGGGACGGAGGAGGGTGTGGGAATGATCCACATCACAACAAAGGGTGAATTAATTTCCTGTTTAGGGGAAAATACGCAGAAGCTTGCTAAGGATGCCAGCTTCTTTGGGATTCTGAGGTGCACAATCCCATCCGCTTTCCAGCAGAGCCCCGCGTGCAACAGAAATTTTCATGGTAACCCGCTTCTCCACAGCCCTCCATGCCATTGCACTCCACGGTCACCCCGTGACAGTGGTGCCCTAATAGCAGGCAAATGCCCAAGCTTGGCCCTTTCAGAGTTCAGAAGTGGGGACCAGCGGGGGAGGCGCGGTCATGTCGTGTCCTTGGCAGATGCCAGACATTGACATGGGGGGAGGGCTTTGTGGGAGGAAGGTGGGAGCCTGGGTGTGCCCAGCTGGAAGCCGCCCGTAATTTAACACTCGCAGATGGAGACTGAGGGTGATATGATACCCCCAGCTGTCTGCCACTGCCGCCTTCAAGGGCCCCCCTTGGCTGCCTGGGACTCGGGATGCTTTGGGAAGGGCCTGGCGCGGCTGGGGGCGGCCTAATAAAGCAGCTGGTCTATTAGAAGATAAGCTTTGTGGAGAATCACACAATCATTCCGAATCCCCCTAATCCCAAACTTTATTGCCCTAGATAATAAGCTTTGGTGGCGACGCTCCATTGAAATATGGAATTGTCTGCAGGCTGGAGGCACCTGCTGTGTCACTCAGCTCTCGGCAGGCAACTGCCGAGCACAATTCAGAGGCAGGTGCACAGTGCCGCCTCCGCTCCCGCAGGGAAAGGGGACACCAAGGGGGCCTGCGCTGCTCCCATGGAGGACTCCAAACACCGTGCCCAGGAGGCCCGGCTTAGGCCGGAGAATTTCTCTCTGAGGCTTGTGCATTGAGCTGTTTGGGGGACTTGGGAGAGAAGAAGCAGGAGGGAGCATTTGTCTGCTGGGGATGCTGAGGCTTAGACGACGGACTAGCTCCATCTGCAGACCTCGGTGGTCAGTGGCTGCACAGTCTCTCCCTTCCTCCTGTCACTCGTTCTTGCAGCTGCCTAAGCCCACCTTGGCTCAGGCTGTTTCCTCCTGCCCCCTTACCTGCATGTCCACCTGGTGAGCATCCCTGAGCCCTCCTCTGTGATGCCTTCTGTGCCCCCACCAAGGAGATTTATGTGTCTTCTGTGTGCCCCTGTAGTCCTGGATTCATGTAAGGAGTGTAGCCCGAACGTTAATTAATCAAATCATCAATTAATTATTTCTACGCCTGTCTCCTCCACTAGATTGGGAGGCTTCAAGGGCAGGGACAAGATCCCCTGGAGGTGCTCGAATCTTGAAGAAGCTCAAAAGATTTAACAAAAAAGAAAAAAGAAACAAGAAGACTAGAAGCAACCTAAATGCACATAAAATGGAATCTTATGTGGCCACTGAAAATACTGAGGCAGATCTACACATACAAAGAATGAAGCCCAAAGTGTATTGTTAAGAGAAAAGAATGCAAGGTACCAGTGCCAAGAATGTTATCTTATGTTAAAAATAATAATGGTGGTAAGAGCTGCCTCTGGGCAGAGTACTTGGAAAAGGGTTATGATGGGTGGAAAGGAGACTGATTTCACACTTTAAACTCCTTTGTAAAACTGAAATTTTTAGCATGCATGAATATTACCTTTTAAAAAGGTAGAAACAAATACACTTGCACATGTAGAAAGGTATTTGTTGAATGCAGGAATAAGCAAGTAGTTCATGCTCAGGTTGGTCTTACTTCTCTTATTCTTTGCCCAAACATGATCTAGAACAATGGGATGTGTCTGCCCAAAGGTGTTTGCAACAGATAAAGGAAATGTACCATGTGAGTTCCCTCCACACTTGTGGGCTGGAACAGGAATTTGTCAGCTGCCATCAATGAGCTGAGAAGCTATGGATGAGAAGTTTAGAGGATGCAATACAGGAATTCAATGCCTGCTCCAGAATGTACAACTGTGGGTGAGAAGAAACCAAGGGGGCATTTAATAAACCTCTGTCTGGGGAATAATAAATCTGGCAGGGAACATCTTTAAAGAAAACTGTCAGTTTTTCCTCATTGCCCTGATGAGGACAAAAGTGTTCAAATTCTCCTTGTTAACATATTTTTTTTTGTTTCTTCCTCCCCTCCTCTCTTCCTCTCCCTCCCTCAACCACGGTTACAGATGCCTTTTCTATAAGGTCTGCCCTCCCTCAGATGAACATGACCTAAATTATTTGGCTCCCTCTCTGATGGTGTATTGATTACTTCCCTATTCCCATAAACAACCCCTCGGCACTTCTCCAGGGGACTGGCTGTACTAGATTAAAGTAAGAGCAATCTTGGCTTTTAGCAGGGCCTTTCCACCAAGCAGTTGCCTTGCGGGAGTGATTCATGAGTTTAGTTTATGATCCTAATGGCCTCCAGTAAGGCTGACCCCTTCCTCCAACGTAGCCTTTAGGCTACATGGACTGGATTTGGAGACCCTTGATTAAGGTTGGGTATATTCCCAAATATGAGAGAGAGTGTGAGAAAAAACATGGTGTGTGGTCACTTGCAGAACCAAACTGAGAGCTGAGCTCCACTCAGGCAGAAGTGGCTAATCCTCATTTTCGAAAATGGCATCTGGGGCATTGCCGATTCTCTGTGGGTTAATGTGGCAGAAAGAGCTCTTTGTGGTCCCCCTGCTAAGTTGCTGTGCCAGTTTTGCTTCTATGTTTTCATAAAATGTGTGGCTGTGGTTATGATTCTGACAGAAATTCAGGAGCTCCCTGCTTCCTTTCCTCAGGAGGGATTTAGGCTTCAAATAATTCTCAATTAGCTAATGAAGAATTAAATTGTCCTTACTGGCTTCATCTTTTTACCCCATCATGCACTGTGTCCCCACAATCCTGCTTCTCTAGAAAACACTCCATTGCTTTTCTACGGCCTTTCTGCTGAATTTGGTTGCCTTGACCTGCCTTAAGAAGCCTCTGATTAGCTGAGCCAGGTGATTGCCTTTTTGGTAACTAACTTGGGTAGATAGGGCACCCTTAGTTTTAGGAACTCCTCGATTAATCTTCTCCCGGGGCTTCCCTGGTGGCGCAGTGGTTAAAAATCCGCCTGCCAACGCAGGGGACACGGGTTCGAGCGCTGGTCTGGGAAGATCCCACAGGCCATGGAGCAATTAAGCCCATGCGCCACAACTACTGAAGCCCACGCGCCTAGAGCCTGTGCTCTGCAACAAGAGAAGCCACCACAATGAAAAGTCGGTGCACCGCAAGGAAGAGTAGCTCACGCTCGCCGCAACTAGATAAAGCCTGCGTGCAGCAAGGAAGACTCAACGCAGCTAAAAAAAAGAAAAAAAAACTTCTCCCCAAGGACAAGATAGTATAACTCAGCCAGAGTTTGGGGCATCAGGGTAGAACTTAAAGACCAAATACAGAGTTCTCAGGTCCATCAGCACACAAAATGCCCAAGATACTCAAGATTGTCAGGGGCCCCAGATCATATAACTTTTGGAAGAAACATCCTGTATCATTGATTCAAGCATAATGGTCCACATTAAGTGTATTTTGTATGTAAGCGTTGAAATGTAGGCAACTACTTGGCAGATTATTACATTTGCATTCAATGAAATATTAATTTTGATTTTTAGCTTTCTTTTAAAATATTGGTACAATATTTTTTCCAGATCTCAAATATTGTCAGTCTAGTAATCTGGGTGCCCTGCCTGTGTGCTCAAAGTATAAACGAGGCCTGAAACCATCCAATGTTCTCTGGAGGAATTTATGGAAGTGGAGGCAGGCTTCTGGAGAGCATGATTTTCATTGATGACACAGTGGCAGCCTCTGAAGTGTTCCAGAGAAGAGTGTGAGCCAAGGATACACCCTTACAGTGCTCTGAACTTCAAAGGAGCACTGTTTCAGTCAGTCTTTGCTGTGTGACAAACCACCCCCAAAAGTGGCTTAAAACAATGATTATTTTTTCATGATTCTTTGAATTGGCTCCAAGGTTGCCCTGCCCGTTTTGCCGGGGTTCACTCAAGCAGCTGCCTTCAGCTGGAGGGTCAGCAGGGCTCAAGGTCAAGACGGTGGGCACCCCTGGCCTGTGTGGTCGTGGGTGCTGGCTGTTGGCTTGGGGTGCCTCACTTCTCTCCCATTTGGCCTCTCATTATCCAGTCGGCTAGATCAGCTTCGTTGTATGGTGGCCTCAGGACAGCACTCAAAGAGGGTGGAAGCAGATGAGTTAGAGCAAGTCTTAACACCGCCCAGGTTGAAGGGGGTGGAGAAATAGACTCTCCTCCAGAATGGGGAAGGGTGTGGAATTATAGTGCAAAGGGGCCTGGACACTGGAATGGAAGGAATTTGCAGTCATTAAACAGCATACCACAGTGATGCCACAGAAGGATTGCAGATCCCAGAAGCGAGGGAGAAGGGAATGTCTAGAGCCTTCAAAGAAGCTGGGGCATTGGGTCTGACCCACAGGCCTTGTGGCTTTTGGGCCCCACTCCCTTTATAGAGCGGCTTGCCCGTGGAGGGTAGCTTAGCAGCATTTTGGCCAAGCAGCTTGAGACACAAAGGCTAAAGAGGCACCGGTTTCATATGTGGTCATTTTGCCCTTTCTCTCGCAGGGCTCATACACTCTGCAGTGAGGTTGCCAATCAGCCCCTAGATTCCTCACGAGAAATCTGGGATGGGTGCTTAACTCTATCTGCCAGGGTAGGGGAAAAGGAAAACATATTGCCTGAATGAAACAGTAGGTAGGAGTAGATTCTCAAATCAAAATGCCTGGGTTTGAAACCTGGCTCTACCACATATTGGCTGCGCTACATGAACAAGAGATGTAAACTCTCTAAGCCTCAGCTTCCTTCTCTGTAAAGTGGGATGATTATTAAATCTTCTTTTATTTTTAATTATGTGTGTATGTGTGTTGTGTGTAGATTTAATGAGATTGTGGTATTTGGCTTCAGTATCTGGCATATGTTGTCCTAAATATTAGTTCTCATTATTTTCCAAAGACACAGAACTCAAAGGAAAAAGAGTTGTCTGAAATGAGTATCTTAATATATATTTGTAGAATCTAAAAGAACAAAGAAAAATTCAACCTGCCCAGTTACCCTGACATTTAAAGCCCTGTTGCTGTGCTTTAATGTGGGCCAGCAGGTAGTGAGAAAGGGTCCAGGTACTTAGTCAAACCAATCTGGGTTCTCATCTTGGCTCTGCCAGTCACTGTGTAATCTTGAGCAAAATACCTAACTCTCTCAGTTTCCTCATCTGCAAATTACGTGTAATAATAGCATATACAATTACATCATACACAATTACATCAAAGGAGAAGATGTGAGAATTAAGGTAAACTTATGTGAAGCAACTGGCAATATAGTAGGCGTTCGAAGTATTCTCTTCCGTCCACTTTTTGAATTTCTAATTTCTCACCTAAGTTCAAATAACAAATGCAACAATATTTTGGGGGCACTGGTCTGTAGAGGATGGGACTTGACTCTAACCATTTTTTTGTTTATTTGATTTTGGGGCCTTTGACAGAAGCCACAAAAAGAAGAAGCCTCCCGTCTCTTGAAATGTCAAGTGTGTTTCTCTCCTTGCTGTTCTCACTGTTCTGTCCCTTTAAGGAAAAGACCTTGAACAAGCTGCTAAAGGCTTGAGTTAATACTAAAGGCTGTGAGTTTTGCAGTTCTACTGAACTCTGAATGACCCTCTCAGACAATAATTGCTTTAACATTGGGTTAGGCAACAGCAACAAACTTGTCTAAAAATAAACCAGGGCTTAAAATACAACTTAACCTGGGAGATTTAAGTAGGTAAAGAAGATGGCTTCTCTCCGGAATTGCTTCTTGATTAATCACCCCATCTGAGGCCGATGGAAAAATGACAGTTTTCAAACAGGGCTTTAAATGTCTCCCGCTCTACTTTTCCACACTGGCAGGAAGCCAGTCCCTGTAAGCCATTGGTTCTTAAAGGGGACGGGTTCCCTTGGATTTTCCTGAGCTGCAGCCCAGCAAGAGTGTGGGATAGTAATGGCTGATGGGAGGGAATTCTCATGCTCCCCACTTAAGGTTTGCTCATCTTCAGAGTAAACTCAAGGAGCAGCCACTGAGTCTTGGAAAAGAGAAGAACCAATACTAAGGGATATTTTCAGCTTTGCTCCGGGCTTAAGGCAAACAGGCTTCAATATGCCCACTAGCTTTTTTCCAGTCACATTATCCACTATCTTGCCATCTATACTGGGTCTCTGGCTTTATTGACTTAGCCATAGTCTGCCCTCTGTCCCTCCTGCTGACCTCTGTCAACCCTAGGGTTCTTCCCAGGCTCCCCTTCTCTGAACATCCACACCCTGAGGTTTGGGAACCTTCAATCTGCAGTCAATCTGGGGACCACCTCCCATCTACAGTCGTTTCTCTTTCTCAAGTTAATTATGAACCATCTGGGCTGCAGTCTTGACACTCCACCACACCTGTTGAGTACCCACAGCATCACTGAAAGATACTAGGGGTCAGTCTCCTCTCCTCTGTGTCTTTGCTAATGGACAAGTGGATTTCTGCTCTCACCACACGCTGGACATAGCCTCTGTGGTCTTTAGGTGACTTTGGCTTTATCAGCTAAGCCTAAAGCATACCTCCAACTGACAGGAGTTCTATCTTCGGCCTTGGGTAAGAGTTTTTTTTTAACCCAAGATAGATTTCTTCTTGACCTCAAACCAAATAATCTCTGTACAGGGATGGGTTGGCTTGGTGGTTGTCACATTGCATTCCTCATCCAAACCCTAGTGTTCTGCAAAGGATTCTTTGGGAACCTCCCGCCTGGTTTTAAGGAGAGTGGTTCTCCCCTGACCAGTCTTGTGTACTGTATTGGAGCTCCATCTAAGATTGCTTTTTCTGTCTGCAACATTCATCCCAAGGTATTTGCATAGCTTGCTCCTTCTCTTCCTTTGTGTCTGTGATTGAATTGTTCTCCACAACCACCACATATAAAATGGCAACACTACCTGCCCCAATTTTCTATTTCCCTTATCATAGTATTTATAACATCTGACATACCGTATAGTTATTACCTATGGTGATTCAAGCTCCCATGAGTGTTCGTTACGTTTAGTACTTCATCTCCTGCACCTAGAACGCTGTGGACACATAGGAAGTGCTCAATAAACACTTTTCCAATAAATGAATAAACTATACTCACAAAAAGAGTCTTAGGGTTCCTGGGTATTATGTCTTATTTATCATAAGTCAGATTGACTTTTTTTTTTTTTTTTGCTGTACACGGGCCTCTCACTGTCGTGGCCTCTCCCATTGGGGAGCACAGGCTTGGGACACGCAGGCTCAGTGGCCATGACTCACGGGCCCAGCCACTCCGCGGCATGTGGGATCCTTCCGGACCGGGGCACGAACCCACGTCCCCTACATCATCAGGCAGACTCTGAAACACTGTGCCACCAGGGAAGCCCAAGATTGACTTCTTGATGGAATCATGTTTTCTTTTTATTTTATTGCATTTAAAAATACAGTCAATTTGACATCTTTGGCATGTAGTTCTGAGTTTTAACACATGTATCCATTTATGTAACCACCACCACCATAGTCAGGGAACAAAACAATTACATCATCCCCAAAAGACTCCCCCATACTGCCCCTTTGGAGTCGCATAGTCCTCTTGCCCTAACAACCCCTGGCAACTATTGATTACTATAGTTTTGTCTTTCTGAGAATATCACATAAATGGAATCATACAGAATGTAACCTTTTGAGACGGTCTTCTTTCACTCAGCATAATGCCCTTGAGATTCATCCATGTTGTCGTGCGTTTTAACGGTTTGTTCCTTTCTATTGCCTGATTTATTGCCAAGTAGTCTTCCGAGTAGTATTGCTAAGCGGTATGAATGTACCACAGTTTGTTTATCCATTCACCCACTGAAGGACATTTGAGTTGTTTCCAAGTTCTGGTGCTTATGAAAAGAGATGCAATCAACATTTGTGTACAGGTTTTTGTGTGAACCTGAGTTGTCATTGTGCTAGGGTAAATACCCAGGAGTGGGATTGTTAGGTCATATGGTAAATGTACACTTAATTTCATAAGAAACTTACCAAACTATTTTCCAGATAGCTGTACTATTTTGTAATCCTATCAGTAATGCATGAGAGTTCTAGTTGCTCTTCATCCTCATCAACACTGGTGTTATCAGGTTTTCATTTTTCACATTTTTTTGTCTGTTTTGTTTGTTTTAATTTATGGTTACCAGCCGGGAGGGGTGGGGAGGAAGGATACTTAGGGAATTTGAGATTGACATGTACACACTGCTATAGTTAAAATGGGTAACCAACAGGGACCTACTGTATAGTACAAGGAACTCTGCTCAATATTATGTAACAACCTAAATGGGAAAAGAATTTGAAAAAGAATAAATACATGTATATGTATAACTGAACCACTTTGCTGTACACCTGAAACTAACACAACATTGTTAATCAACTATACTCCAATATAAAATAAAAAGTTAAAAAAATGAACTGGTCATACTCGTATGGGTTTATTTTGGACTTTCTATTCTATTCCTTTGAAGTATATACCTATCCCTTCCAGAAACCACGCCGTCTTGATAAACGTATCTTTATAGTAATTGTCAAAATCAAATAGAATGAATCTTTCAACTTTTTTTGGAATAATTTTCTAACCTCTGTCATCCTGTGCTACAAAAGAAGGAGAAAATAAAGAAAAAAAACTTCTATTGAGCACTGCCCATGTCATAGGCAGTGGACTATGGAAATTTAAAGTATTTAATTTTTAACACAATGTATTCCAGGTAGGTATTTTTTTCCCATTTATGAAGGTAAGAGAACTGAACCTCAGAGAATTTTAATAACATGGCCAAGGCTAGAGTTAATATGAGGCAGAGCTAGGACTTGAACTAGGGCTTAACCCAGGTCAGACCGACCCTCAAGCTCATGCCCCTTCTTCTACATAATAGTTGAACTCTTCTCGATTCTGTAGGTATGGAATATGCCTGAGAATACCTTGGATGCTCTGCCGGATTTAATTTTTTTTTTTTTTTTTTTGCGGTAGGCGGGCCTCTCACTGTTGTGGCCTCTCCCCCTGCGAAGCACAGGCTCCGGAGCACAGGCTCAGTGGCCATGGCTCACGGGCCCAGCCGCTCCGCGGCATGTGGGATCCTCCCAGACCGGGGCACGAACCCATGTCCCCTGCATCGGCAGGCGGACTCTCAACCACTGCGCCACCAGGGAAGCCCCGGATTTAATTTTTAAGATATCATTTATGTTAAAAAAAAAAAACCCTCCATGGTTTTCTAAAAGTCATTTTGTTCTCATGGTTGAGATGCAAACATATTCTTATTTATACAGTCTGAACAGAAGGTTTAGTTTGGTCTCTTGTAAAACAGTGCCCAGTTAATAATCTAAGACTAGATTGTCACACTGGCTACAGGAAGATAAATAATCCAGGATTATAAGTCTTTAATTAAATATAACTTATTCTCATTAATTAAACGCCAATTACCTGCTTGTCTTTCCTGGGAACTGGCCTTTGCAATTAATCTTTTCAGAAACGTTGTACACACATGCTCAGAGGTATTAATATCACTCTGAAGATTTACAGGCACTGGATTCTTTGGCTTAAACCATTCTCAAACACTCTACACTGTAACCGCAGATAATCGTCATAAATTTCCTGATCTTTGACCTAAACGGTTCTTAAATTTCCATTCCCTAACGGGCTTGAGGAGTTCGTATTTATCATACTGAGTCACTTACTTCTAAGGATCAAGGCATTCAAGCAAGGCTCTGGATTTCAGATCTGTGACCCATCCTTCCTACTTTGGGTTTTTGCTAGTCACAACAGATGAGAATCCTTGGGGGTTAAGAGAGTACTCTGTCCTCTGACTCCCCTGTACAAAATCATTCACTCACGGACAACATAAACTTGCAAAGTACCTGGAGCAACCTGACCCCACAGAAGCTTTTTTTTTTTTTTGCTGTACGTGGGCCTCTCACTGCTGTGGCCTCTCCCGTTGCGGAGCACAGGCTCCAGACGCGCAGGCTCAGCGGCCATGGCTCACGGGCCCAGCCGCTCTGCGGCATGTGGGATCTTCCCGGACTGGGGCACGAACCGGTGTCCCCTGCATCGGCAGGCGGACTCTCAACCACTGCGCCACCAGGGAAGCCCCACCGCAGAAGCTTTTTGAATGCCCCACCTGCACTGATTTAAGCATTCAATGGCAATGCACATCCACTGCTGAAAATACTCCCATTCCAACCTTTAGCGGCTGGCTGTGTGTATCCGCAATTTTTATTAAACTCCTTATCTTCTAGACTGCTTATTCCTTATGCAGGTACATAAGGATATATTTTATAGGTGCTATAAATTTAAGTCTTGTAAGCAGCTGGTGGTTTGCTTCCCAGAGCTGGCCTGGAATATGTGCTTTCTAATTCCATATTTCATCTCAACAACACAAGGAGACAGAGGTGGAAACCACCTTTATTGAAGGAAATCCCAGGTTTACTCTCAAGCTCAGAGTCATACCTTCTTAACATCTGATCTGCTTCCACTCTTTGTTAACATTTTGATTTGAGGGTCCAGAATAGAATTATCTCCATCTCAATCATTAGTTGAAGATTCTTTGTTTACTTTTAAAATTATATTTAGAGAGTATAAAAAACTACAAGGGAGATAAGTCATAAAACAAGAGTTAACATGTATGAAAGGTCTACTTAAATGATTTGATAATGGTAGCACACACGTACCAGGTACCATGCTAAGTTCTTTGCATCCTTCTTCTCACTGCTCTCAACAATCCTGTGAGATCAGTATTGTTATCACTCTCTCTTTTTTTTTTTTTTTGATTTTTTTTTTTTTATTAGTTTCTGCTTTATAACAAAGTGAATCAGTCATACATATACATCTGTTCCCACATCCCCTCCCTCATGCATCTCCCTCCCTCCCAAGCTCCCCATCCCACCCCTCCAGGCGGTCACAAAGCACCGAGCTGATCTCCCTGTGCTCTGCGGCTGCTTCCCACTATCTATCTACCTTACGTTTGGTAGTGTATATATGTCCATGCCTCTCTTTCCCTTTGTCACAGCTTACCCTTCCCCTTCCCCATATCCTCAAGTCCATTCTCAAGTAGGTCTGTGTCTTTATTCCCGTTTTACCCCTAGGTTCTTCATGACATTTTTTTTTTTTTAATTCCATATATATGTGTTAGCATACGGTATTTGTCTTTCTCTTTCTGACTTACTTCACTCTGTATGACAGACTCTAGGTCTATCCACCTCATTACAAATAGCTCAGTTTCGTTTCTTTTTATGGCTGAGTAATATTCCATTGTATATATGTGCCACATCTTCTTTATCCATTCATCCGATGATGGACACTTAGGTTGTTTCCAGCTCCGGGCTATTGTGAATAGAGCTGCAATGAACATTTTGGTACATGTCTCTTTTTGAATTATGGTTTTCTCAGGGTATATGCCTAGTAGTGGTATTGCTGGGTCATATGGTAGTTCTATTTTTAGTTTTTTAAGGAACCTCCATACTGTTCTCCATAGTGGCTGTACCAATTCACATTCCCACCAGCAGTGCAAGAGTGTTCCCTTTTCTCCACACCCTTTCCAGCATTTATTGTTTCTAGATTTCTTGATGATGGCCATTCTGACTGGTGTGAGATGATATCTCATTGTAGTTTTGATTTGCATTTCTCTAATGATTAATGATGTTGAGCATTCTTTCATGTGTTTGTTGGCAGTCTGTATATCTTCTTTGGAGAAATGCCTATTTAAGTCTTCTGCCCATTTTTGGATTGGGTAGTTTGTTTTTTTGCTATTGAGCTGCATGAGCTGTTTATAAATTTTGGAGATTAATCCTTTGTCAGTTGCTTCATTTGCAAATATTTTCTCCCATTCTGAGGGTTGTCTTTTGGTCTTGTTTATGGTTTCCTTTGCTGTGCAAAAGCTTTGAAGTTTCATTAGGTCCCATTTGTTTATCTTTGTTTTTAGTTCCATTTCTCTAGGAGGTGGGTCCAAAAGGATCTTGCTGTGATTTATGTCATAGAGTGTTCTACCTATGTTTTCCTCTAAGAGTTTGATAGTTTCTGGCCTTACATTTAGGTCTTTAATCCATTTTGAGCTTATTTTTGTGTATGGTGTTAGGGAATGATCTAATCTCATACTTTTACATGTCCCTGTCCAGTTTTCCCAGCACCACTTATTGAAGAGGCTGTCCTTTCTCCACTGTACATTCCTGCCTCCTTTATCAAAGATAAGTTGGCCATATGTGCGTGGGTTTATCTCTGGGCTTTCTATCCTGATCCACTGATCTATCTTTCTGTTTTTATGCCAGTACCACACTGTCTTAATTACTGTAGCTTTGTAGTATAGTCTGAAGTCAGGCAGCCTGATTCCTCCAGCTCCGTTTTTCGTTCTCAAGATTGCTTTGGCTATTCGGGGTCTTTTGTTTTTCCAAACAAATTTTGAAATTTTTTGTTCTACTTCTGTGAAAAATGCCAGTGGTAGTTTGATAGGGATTGCATTGAATCTGTAGATTGCTTTGGGTAGTAGAGTCATTTTCACAATATTGATTCTTCCAATCCAGGAGCATGGTATATCTCTCCATCTATTTATATCATCTTTAATTTCTTTCATCAGTGTCTTATAATTTTCTGCATACAGGTCTTTTGTCTCCTTAGGTAGGTTTATTCCTAGATATTTTATTCTTTTTGTTGCAATGGTAAATGGGAGTGTTTTCTTGATTTCATTTTCAGATTTTTCATCATTAGTGTACAGGAATGCCAGAGATTTCTGTGCATTAATTTTGTATCCTGCTACTTTACCAAATTCATTGATTAGCTCTAGTAGTTTTTCGGTAGCATCTTTAGGATTCTCTATGTATAGTATCATGTCATCTGCAAACAGTGACAGCTTTACTTCTTCTTTTCCAATTTGGATTCCTTTTATTTCCTTTTCTTCTCTGATTTCTGTGGCTAAAACTTCCAAAACTATGTTGAACAAGAGTGGTGAGAGTATCACTCTCTTTTTAATGATGAAGGAACTGAGGATCAAAGAGATTAAGTCATTTGATCAAAATCTCACAGGAAGTGAGTGGTGGAATCCTGTCCTGAACCAGACCTGACTTCAAATCCCATGTTCCAAACATGATACCAAAAATGTGAGCTACTCGCCACCATTACCATCTCAGATTCATCTCTTCAACCACACACTTTGTGAGGTTGCTTAACCATGTAACTAAATCAGTCTATTATGAGTTTTTAATGTGGGCAGGGCCTAACATCTTGCAAGAGATGCTCATAGCTTATCTTGGTTGGCCAATTCATTTCTCCAATTTGTAGGTAAACATGATACTACTGATTCCTATCAGTACATCAAGGGCTATGAATTATTGCAGCTTTTTCCCCCCTTCAGTAGCAGAGATAGATCTGCCTCAGTTCACTTATGTACTTTCAAGCAATCTCCATGGTCAGGCTGATGAGTTACTAGTAAAGGTGGTAGGGGTGAAATTGTTTGGGGCCTTGAACAAGAATAATAAGTACTTGTCTTCAGGAATACACTGCTCTGACCTAAACTCAAACTATTCCACTCATTCTTCAAAGCAGGTAGCTCTAGGTCCTGCATAACCTTGGCTACTGATCAGGAGAGACACATGACCTGGAGGAGACACATTGACTAGGAAGAAGCTGATCAGATGATTTTTTACTAAGCATCAGATAGAAGATCCATGAACAAGCGCTACTGAGGTGCCTGGAGATTCTTGGTTCATTCCCTCCTTAGGCTTGTTTCTTGCTATTTATTATGTCAGTATCCTATAATAAACACTTTTTTTGAGTGAATTTGAGTGAGTTTTGGTTCCTTGCAATCAAACATCACCCAGACAAGAGAGATTTTTAAACTTTCTTTAATATCAGAAAGAACTCTTTGGAAGTATAAATGGGTAAAAGTCCATCAGCTAAAGAGCATAAAATGGTATCACACTTGAAAGAGTTAACTTGCCCACAAAGAACTAAAGCGTTGACTTCCTTCTCCTCAGTGGGGCCCAGATTAATTTTGGTGGGTTGTAAATGGTGTTTTTATTCAGGAGGCATGGGACATATGTGATAAATGTGAGGACTATCATATGTCTTATAAAGAGCTAATTGTTTGTGAAAGATGCTCTCCCAGTGACACTCACAAGTCTGATGTACACTGGCTGCTGGCTCTTCTATAACAGTTTCATTAAACCATCAACCCTTACAATAGAACATAATGTGACAAAGCAAAGATTGTCTTCTTTGACCTTGGCAGGATCTGGAAACATTAAAAAAAGATCAAATACTCCTTTTTTTAATAAACAACTTTATGAAGACCTAATCCCCCAGCATACTAAATTCAAGCACAGAACTTATAAGTCGACCATTTTCTCATTAACACTATTGTTAATTTTTCATGCTGTATCCAATTTTCTCCATGTCTTAGACTAACCACTTGCTCTAATTTATTAGCTTAAGAATTTCAAAGGTAAGAAAAAATTATATGTTTCGCCTTTCCTCCAGACTGAGACTCCCATCCTGGGGAACTAAAATTCTTCACTCAAGGAATCATTTCTTCCGATCCTTTAAATTGGTATTCTATCAAATCTCTGACCTCTGGAGTGTTGGCAAGCACTACCCAGAGTAGAATGTAATGTACTGTTTCGTGTCTTTGTAAAAGTCATTTTACATTTATCTTCAGAATTATTTTATCATGAGCAGTTTAACATATTTACTCATGTGTAAAGGACAATGGGTGAAGATTAGAGGGGCTTCATTTTCAGTGAAGACCTCAATGGAATCTCAAACAAAAAATGGTTGAACTACCAGCTAAAGATTATAAATTATGGATATTAAATTATGGCCATAATCTCTAACCTTTAGATACTGCTTTTAAACAGAAGAGACAAAATTTCTGAAAAAAATGAATATATATTAAAAGGTATATATTTTTAAACAGAGATACAGCTATCTGGTTATATATATAAATACTTTATATACATACCATATATATTTCAGTTGATATATATATATATATATATATATATATATATATATATGGTATACATCTATATCTTTCTATCTATGATATATCAGCCTGACAAATAGAGTCGTGGAACTCAGCACTGTACTGGAGAAATATTTCAACTCTTGAGTTTGTAGTTAATTCTTTAACTGTAATTAGAGAAACATAGTTGTGGAGAGAAGTCTTTTGGCTGACTTACTTGGAATAAAAGGGAGGCACCCTAAAACTACAGGAACATTCAGGAATCCCCCAAAACTTTCAAGCAGTCAAGGCCCTGGCCCATGGTAGAGATATTCCATTCCTTATTATTTGGGTGTCCATTTCAACATCACTTTGCAGATGTCAATGTTAATATTAGCCAGAGAAGTTCTAAATCCTTGAAGAATAGAGAGTGTACTCATTAGCCTGGTTTAAGCTGTATCATCCAAACAATGAAAGTTTAAAAGGCCTAAAACTTTAATTTCTGAGATTTAACATTAGCCAGACCTCTCCAGCTTATACACGTGCACTCCTAACCACATGGTCCAAAGGTCAATTGCTTCGTATTCATTTTTTTTTCCAATAAAGCCTGTTTGTCATCAAACATTAATAAATGAATTTACTGGCACCTTTTGCTTTTTATATACATCATGGCTACAGAATAAAAGTTATGAAATACAAGTCGTGGTCTGCAAAAATCACTGCAGAAACTGGAGACTCTGTGTTATAGGATAGCAGGTAGAGAAAAGGGAGTAGCACCAATGATTTCAATGCAGGTCACTTGGAGGAAAACAGGCTCATTTGCTCTGATGCCGATTAGACCACTGTGGTTAAGGCTTCAGTTGGAGCCTCTCTTTGGCCTGACTCTGGACTGAATATTATGCTAAGCAGAGTGCCTGATGCAGAGTGGCCACATGAGAAATATTAGTTACCTGGTACATGGCTAGAGAGGTACAGATATGCATTTCTGCCCTCCATCTAACATCCCCCAGGTCCATGTTACTGTCCACTAACACCCGAAAAGTTATGTACTGGGTGTGCCACTTCCAAACCTCATTCCTAGAATGAGGACTAAAACAAAATCTCTTTGACTTTAGGTGAGTAGTAGAGGCATTTTCTAACAAACTAAAAGAACTGTGCATACATTCAACTAAAGAAAGACAGTTATAATTTTACAAAACTTTCAGATGAAAGGGAACTACATAAGAGAAAAAAATGGCCAACATACATCTCCATCCAGAATGCCTCTAGGTCAGCAACAATTACTTGGGGGGCTATGAAAGGAGAATACTTCTATTGAATTGCTTTTAACATTGGTCAAAAGTGGTAGTGATGAAGGGCTTCTTTAAATAGCTTTAAGAATGCTGAGCTTTAAAAACAGTAGGTGATGTCCTCAGCATCCCAACCAACCTATTCACTGCAAATACTACTAAACAACCACAGCACGACTGGCATGGATATAAATATTCATATCAATAAGTGGGAGACTGCTGAATCCACAAGTAGAGCTGGAAGAGCCTACATCTTGTCACTTCACTGGAGGTATATAATTTATTTCTTGGAAAAAGTCTTCTTTAAGAGTAATATCTGCACAAAACAGTCTCCCATGTGCCATTGTGTTGACTGTATTGGAAAAACCCATCACATATAGGCTGTGATGAGGGGTCCAGCTCGCCTGGTCCCCTATAAAACCAGCAGACCTCATATGAATGAAACAACCAGGTGTCCTAACATTAGAGAAGAAAAATCCATCAATTCATAGTTTAGAGAAAGAAAGTGATCAAAAGACATATACAAGTCATACCTATTGGCCTGGGAAATTCAGAAGTTCATTTAGTTTTGGACTTAGACCTCTTGCTTTCTCTCCTTCTTCTTCTCATTCCCTCACCCCCACTTTATTGAGTACATTTCTCTGTATAATCTCTGAACTCAAGTATATTTTATTGCTATCCCTGGATGCTGCACCCATAGACCTCATCTTTCTTTGGGAAGATGATCTATTTAATACAAATGCAAGAGAAATACAATGCCAATCCACCACAGTTTCTGACTTTTCTCAGAACACACAGCTTCTGTTTATAAGATGTGAAAGCAACAGATTTTTCCCACTACTCCCAATGGTCTTATGATTAGCTCCAGATTTTTTATTTTGGTTTTTCAGACCTTTAGAAAACAACGTAAGGAAAATTCTCATCTTTCTGTACACCTTATTTCAATTCCATTTGCACCCAGAAACATAGCCAGTCAAGGAAAAGGGTTAATTTGTTATATACAGGACATAGTATTGTTGAGGTATTATATAGTCTCTTTCTCTTTCTCCTGTAAGGCAGAAACAAATTGTGATGAGTATCACTATTTTTCTTATTTCCATAAAATTGATTTCAATAAATTTTCTCAGGTGAAAGAAACCCTCCAAGTTACATTTTTCAACATTTTTAGATAAGAACTAAGAAGGTAAACATGCTATTTCAAATCTTGCCCCAATTTGTTAATATTGCAGATAGGAGTACTGTGTTTAACGTTCCAGGATCTCTGTACTATTTGATGTTTCAAACTTTTAATCTTTACGATCATCATCATTCAATGAGACGGAAACTTTGTGGTGTTTGGGTCAGTACCAGATCTTGTTTAGAGAATGCTATTCTCTGCCTTCTCTCAAGGAAACTTCGGCAGATAAAAATGATCTTCTGTAAAAAAATTAATTAATTAATTAATTGACATATAGTTGACATACATTATTAGGTTAGTTTCAGGTGTACAACATAGTGATTCCACATTTAAATACATTATGAAATGATCACTGTGATAAGTTTAGTAACCATCTGTCACCATACAAAATTATCATAGTATTATTAACTATATTCCTTACCCTGCGTATTATATCCCCGTGACTTATAACTAAAAGTTTGCCATCCCTAATCCCCTTCACTTATATCACCTAACCCTCCACTCCCCTCCCTTCTGGCAACCGCCAGCTTGCTCTCTGTAAGTCTGTTTCTGTTATGTTTGTTCATTTGCTTTGTTTTTTAGATTCCCCATAAAAGTGAAATCTCATAGCATTTGACTTTCTCTGACTTATTTCACTTAATCTAATGCCCTCTAGGCCCATCCATATTGTCACAAATGGCCATAGTTTATTTTTTTTATGGTTGAGTAATATTTTATTATATATATAATGGAATATACACATATATATATATATGAGACATCTTTTTTATCCATTCATCTATCAGTGGACATTTAGGTTACTTCCATATCTTGGCTATTGTAAATAATGCTGCTATGAACATGGAGGTGCAGATATATTTTCAGATAAGTAATTTTTTTTCTGGTCAATACCCAGAGGTAGAATTGCTAGCTTGTATGGTACTTCGATTTTTAATTTTTTGAGGAACCTCCCTACTGTTTTATGTAGTGGCCAAACTCATTTACATTCCCACCAACAGTGCACAAGGGTTCCCTTTTCTCCGCATCCTTCTTAACACTTATTTTTTGTTGTGTTTTTGATGATGGCCATTCTGACAGGCGTGAGGTGATCTCTCATTGCGGTTTTGATTTGCATTTCCCTGATGATTAGTGATGTTGAACATCTTTTCAGGTGTCTGTTGGTAATTTGTATGTCTTCTTTGGAGAAATGTCTGTTCAGGTCTGATAAGAATTATCTTGATGTTCCTGTTTATCTTCCATTTCTGCTCCAATGATGTGCAAAACTCTGAAGGTTTAAGGGCCAGATGTCTCCAGCCTGGGGAGCAAAGTTCAAGGAAGTAGGACAAATTAAAAGAAGGAAGGGAAGTGCATTCATGCATGTAATACCCTTTCTCTTCCTGGTGAAAATGAGTTCAGGAGAGCTCATAGGGGAATCTCCTTACTTGTTCAAATGCCTACACACAGCATCAATTGCCCAGCCCTAGTTTCCACCCCCATAACCCAACCCTAATAGTCACACCCACAGGAATACAAGCTCTTATATCCGAGAGTTACAAACCGCAGTGGACCCCTGGACCAGCTCCCCAGGAAACACTGGTCAGGAGATATCAGTGCCGCCCAGGCCAAAGTCACCCTTCCATACAAGTTCAGAGCAGCATAAAGAAACACCTGCTAGGGTAGTATTTCTCCAGGGAGCTATTTCAGATTCCACATAAGAGTAAGTGGTGGCCTTGGATAAATCATTCCTTTCATTTATGTGCTGAACAGGAGAAAACAAGTCAACAACTGATGCATGCAAAAGCATTTGGAGGTGATGGATGAAGACATTAGGGTGCATTTTGTCAATGGCATGCCATTAGAGAAAACCATTTCACAGAGTAAATTAAGAAAACCAACCAGCTACGTGACCCACTCGGAATTGCCACTGGCCAGACCTTTTTTTCTCCTCCAGGAATGAAGCTGCATGGGATTGACATCATCATTATCACTCAGACTCCCTTTCCTAGGGTAGCTGCCTGTGCTTGTCTGAGACTTATACCCCCAGGGAGCACTTCCCCGGAACGATGGTCACTCACATAACTGGAGAAACCTGTGTATCACAGACCCTGACTTTCTTTTATTGCTGTCTTGAATTATTAATTAAATCTCTTATTGCTATTTAACTTCATGTGTCAATATCTTGCTTTTTGGACCAAATTATAAGGACTTTTCATGGCAAGAACTGGGTCTTACAAATGAAGCTTTCTAGTACATCATAGGCTTACAGTGTTCAGTCAATATTTGTTGATTTCATCCGTGATAAATTTCTCCTATCTTTCTCAGAGACCTGGCTATTTTCTGCCAAACACTGATTAATTTATTAAGAAAGCATTTCTTTGGAACTAAATGCTGGGAATGCAGAGACAGAAGACCTGGTCACAGACCTCAGGAAGCTCACAGGCAGACAAGCAGCAATCAGAACGTGGCGTAGGTAGAAGTATGTGTGTGTATGGCGGGGGTGGCAGGTGAGGGGCTGTGACGGTGTCAAGGGTGGGGGGGTGTTCTGGGTAAGGATAAGGGAGCTCAGGGAAGGCTTCTAGGAAATATGAGTCCCTTTAAGGATTAAGTTGTTACCGAAGCATTACTGCCGATACGTGCGAGGGCATGTTGGTGAACCTAAGCATGGCGCATTTGGGTTCCGAGTCATTTGCTATTTCAGGAGCTCCTACTGAAAAGCTCAGCCTATACCCAAGGTCTGCCGCTAAGGTCGGGGCGGAAACGGGCTATGAAACCACAGGCCCTTTCCCTTGGTAAGCGGGCTCTGAGAGCATTCGGATGCCCCTCATGGTAACTGTGGCTTCGTAAAAATCACAGCTGATTGATGGGCGCAGGCTCTCCGCTTCGTGTGTTTAGTCTACCCGTGCTTTTAGTACCACGGTGGCCATGCTTCCTAATGGAAATGCATTTTTCTCTCTCACCGTTACCCAGATATAGATGCTCTCAGATATGAAAGGCCTTTTACCTCAAGATTTTTGTCTTGTAAGGCATCCCTAATTCAGGAAGGAAACGAGGAGTCGAGAAGAACCTACCACAAATGTTTTGTCGGGTAGCTCAGCGAGAGAGAGACAGGAATTTAAAGAGCTTGATTTATGTACGGCTTGGGTCTGCAGCTCCTTTACCCTGACTCAGTTCAGTTCAAGGAATTCACTTTCTCTTGGGAAGGGCTCTGACTAACAGAGAAAAATAAGCTAAATGTTTCTGCTTTTCTTTTTAAGAAAGTATCATGGGCAGCGTAATAAAATCTTCCATTTTTTTTTATAATAGCTCACCGGGCCCAGGACCCTACTGATGTTATATCAACTCTGACAAATCCGTTGTCAGGCAGGAAGTATCCCATTACACAGGCGTGGAGCATGAGGCTGAGAGAATTAAAGTAGCATGTCCAAGGCTAACCAGATGGTAAATGGCGTAGCTGGGATTTGAAAACAAGCATGACTGATGCCAAAGTTGGGGGCTCTTACCAGCTCCCAATGTCTTCCAGGCTAGACATGCATGTCAAAATGCATGACAAAGAGCTGTCAAAGTTCAGAGGTAGCAAGCATGTACCCATCTCTTTTGCAGGAGGAAGAACTAGCTGTCCATCGGAGGAACTGGCTGCCCATCAGAGGAGGTGGACTGCTTGAAGTGAAAGTAAGTGAACCCTCATGGGAACCCTTGGAGGTCAGAGTCTGAGTTTTTTTTTTCAACGAATCTGGTTTAATAAGCCCCATATAGGCAGCTTGTTCTCTGCTACAAAATCATATTTTGTCTGGCAAACTGATCGTCCCATCTTCTATTATTCCTGAATGTCAAGCTGAAAAAGCAGTTCATGTTCAAAATTGAGAGTCCAAATGCCAATGTGGGGCTATCTCTTTGAATTGCTGTGTAACCATGGTGGTGCCACTGACCCTCTGAACTTCTCATAAGCTCCAGAGACTGACACCATGGGCACCAGGGAGGGGGGAGGCTTCTCAGAGAGGCTTTTGAATCAGTGTGGTTTTCTCTTCCATGGAAAGGCCGGATAGGAGCAGAAAGGTAGAGGTGACATTTTGAAAAGGAAGGGAAAGTCGCTTTAAACTTCTGGAAGAGTCATACCAGAGAGTGGACAGACATGCAGCAATCCTGCTACTTCACTACAAAGTAGGAGAGAAAACATTTTGTATTAAGAAACTGACATCCAGAAGCGGACCTAGAGCTTTCTGTGAAACCACCCACTAAGACTGTCCGGTCCAGGAACCGTCCCCACATCCCATGACCTCCTGCCTCATGCCCAGCAGTGTTTCCAAATGCCTCAGCTCATAGCCGGATTCTCAAAATTCACTTAATCTCTTAAGTTGTGTTGGTTTAATAATTAAACAAAAAGTACCTTAAAACTTTTAGGAAAGTGGGAAGACACTGGAAAACCAAAATAATATGTGGATGTTAACTGTCGAAGCAGCACATCCTTGCTGGAGGAGGGTTGGGGGAGGGGGACATTATTCAGGGCCCAGCAAGTGTTTCATCTGCAATTGACAAATCCTCAATCCTCCCAGCTTCTGTTTCTCACTACTTGAGACCTGGGTCACAGTATTTATTTACTTAAGTGATGGAGATGAAGGCAGGCTTAATGCTGGCCACCTGCCAGAATAACAGTGACCTGCCTCTTAAGGGGATTTCAGCAACCCCTCAACATCTTTATAAGACAAAAGGGCCTGGGGAGAAAATGCAGAGGAAAAAAAATCACTAATTGAGCTTGAAAAAGATGGTGAGATGAACTGTAAAGACCCAAAGGGCAAGCCAGGCTGAGATCCATGGTTGCCGTTTAATGCGACTTGAAAGAGTGCAGACCCCTTCCTCTTCTGAGATTAGATGGGATTTTGCAAACTATGATACCCAAACTGAAAAGTCAGTCTCCCTTATCTGCCTCTCGCAAATGCCCTTGGAGTCCTTCATATTCTTATAAAGAGAGATTTGTGAGTCTCCAAGCAATGCAAACAAACGCGCTTTCTCGGAAATAATGCTCTCGAGAGTGAGACTTACAACAACTTCAACAACTGACTTACAACTTCAACTTACAACAACTTCATCATCATCACCACCCCCATTTTACAGGAAGGGTAAGTACCCAGCCAAAGGCATCAGTGCCAGTTCAAGATGGAGCCAGGACCTGGAGAGGCACGCTGGCTCTAGGCTCTGTGCTCTTCTGCACCACACCGTGCTGTGCTTCAAGCAGAGAGAATGGGCTTCAACTTGATGCAGTCATAAAGCCCCAGGCAGCGTGCTCCAGCAGGCCCCTAGGTGAGGGGTAGGAAGTACCTCCAGGCCTGCATCAGTCTTCTATCAGCTCTTGGAGGGCGTCAACTTTTCTGCCCCAGAAGCAGGGTGATGAAAAGAGCATGGGCTATGGAGTCAGACAGACCTTCCATTTTCCTAGGGAATGATTGTGAACCTTCCATTTTCCTAGGGAAAGTTATTTAACTTTTGGAGCCTCGGTTTCCGATCTAAAAAGTGGGGCTTATGTGACCTTTCGCAGGATTTTGTGAGGATTAGAAACAAAATATGAGACCCACTCATTAGAGTCACTGGTGACAGAAGGATAGAGAGTGCCTGGTGTCTAAGAGCTATTTCCGATATTTCCTTGGGACGGTCATCCTGGCCCCCATGGAGGCAGTTCACACATATGGATTGGTGAACCTGGACCGGCCAAAGGAAGCTCTGTCTGAGCCAGTCCACCCCGTAGATTTAGCAGACTGGGTTGCTTCCTGCTCCCACACAATGGAAAGCAATCTTAGTAAGTGCTTAGCTTAATTAGTTTGTGTCCAGATGTGCTCTCAAGGGCTGTGCACACACACATGTCATCATGATCACCCACCTGTCTCTGGAAAGCCTGTTTTTCCAGAAGTCTGAGCCTAACTCCCTGTACAGTAACCAGATGAAATTTCCATTCAGTCAACTCTCAGTCCAGCTCTCTGCGAATGAGCCTGAAGTCACGACCCTCTTCTGCTGATGTGTCAGGTCAAGGGAGCATGGTTCATCTCCCACGGCACATCTCAGCTACTACGGTCATGGACCACCTCCAGCTCTGGGTGGCCACCCAAGACACCTTAATGAGTATTAAAAGTACGAGTCTGAGCTGGAATTCTCTCCTAGAACATTCTCTGTACTCCACTGGTACTGAAATCAAGAATTCTTTGCAGGAATTACACCAAAGGATGCACCATGGGTAGGAAGGAAGGAAGATGTGTCAGAATGCAATCGAACAGACACTGGAATGCAGACTTCCGGGGGGAGGAGAGACTGCAGATTCAAGATCATGCTGCTTTTCTTCAATGGCTCTTCCAAAGAAAATAAAAAAGACATAACAGGGTTTTTTCCACCCCACCCTCTGCTGCCTACTGGCTGCCACAGCATTCTAGCTGGGGACATCATTAAAAAAACAGTGATGGGGAGATGGTGACTGCTCCTAGGGACAAAAGGGAATGTGCAGGGCTTACTCCGTGACCCACTGGTTTACCCTCTCACTACCACACATACATCCACAATAGCATCTTCAGCCTCCACTGCACGGTCCCTCTGTTCCTGTAGAAATTACTATGGCCAAAGATGAAATCTTCACTCTCTGAAATCTACAGCCAGATAGATGACAGCGTGAAGGAAGGAAAGAGTACATTGAGTGTCTTATCGATCCACCTGCCAGCCCGTGAATGGCAGGTAATAAAAATTTATTGAAAATTAGAAAAAAAAAGTCACTTATTCTGATGCCACTGAAAGGGAGTGCTGATGTTGCATAGGAATAAATCCCTCCTCCCTCAGCACTAAACCGTCATCTTCCCAACCAGCCAACCCTCCAAACAGCACGGATTTAAAAATCTTGCAATTTTATTTGCATATAAAGGCCGCTAGATATAGAATATCACAATAAATTTAAAGAAACAACTGCTTTCCTAAATTTCATTAACAAGATAACGTAAAATAGAATAAAGCTCAACAGCATTTACAATGGGAAAACAGAAATGACTATTAGCGACAATATTTTGTGCTAGCGCAGATTGCATCGACACACAGTGCAAAATGGGGGGTGGGGTAGGGAGAAGGAAGTAAGAAGACAATTCAGGGTATTTAAATATAAAGGACAACTAAGCCTTATTTTAGTCAGCTTCCATTGCATCCATTTAAATCTATACACGCCTGCGACTGTACCTAGAAGTAACTCAAGCTCTTTAAGACCTTGAGTTCTGAGAAAATGTGTCAGCTCCTTCGGACTTCTGATGCCCTGCTTCAAGCACCCCTTTACAGTTGTACTGTCCTTGGCAATATTAAACTCCTAACTTAGTCATAATACACAAAAAATATTTATATATATAAACCCATATTGAAAAGGAGTCTGTACGCTTTTTTTTCTTTTTTTCTTACTGCATGAAATACCTGCTCTTGACAGATTCCATTTCCATATTTTTAAAGCTAAAATAATTTAAAAGAAACAAACATACAATGAATCCTTGTATAACCACAATATGGATCTCACTAGCTAAGCCATCCTCTAAAAGAGGGCCGTTTTCTTCCCTCGACACAGCTTTTTTTATAGTGACAGTGTTGCAGAGAAGTCTTTTCCACGCCTACTTCTGTTGAAAAGATTGTTCTAAATCTGGGCCACATCTGCAAAAAAGAAGCATTCCCAAGAAAAACAACAACAACAACAAAACATCAAAAAATAAAATACTTCAGACAATACTCTTAGACAGTTGTGCAAATCTGGGTGGTTTTTAAAACACTGCCTACCTGTTTTTTTTTTTTTTTTTTTTTTTTGTCTTTTTTTTTCCCAGCTTAAAGCATATTAAAATAAGACTT
Source organism: Hyperoodon ampullatus (assembly GCF_949752795.1). Classification (NCBI taxonomy): domain Eukaryota; kingdom Metazoa; phylum Chordata; class Mammalia; order Artiodactyla; family Ziphiidae; genus Hyperoodon; species Hyperoodon ampullatus. The sequence goes on along the minus strand of NC_136920.1, from coordinate 31,066,705 downwards.
TTGTCACCTTTTCAAAAGAAAGCTTGGCTGTCCTTTGGCGAACACTAACAATTTACAATGGCGTGGCCTTTGAGAAAACAGAAGTCATTTTACAAATTCACAACGCTCCTTCGATTCCAAATGGATGCCCCATTTAAAAAAAAAAATAAAGAAGAAGCACAACCTCTAGCATCATTTGTGTTCCAGCAATTTACAAAAAGAACTCACATGATCTGGAAATAAACAAGGAAGAGAACGTAAGTTTATAATTAGAAAAATGGCAGTTTTTAGACCTTTCCTCACATTCCAATTGGGCATTTGGAGGTTCAGGAACCCTGTGGGTTTGGAAGGTCGAATATAATTGGAGGGTTGGTTGGTTGAAAGCTGACTGTACACGTTGAGGCGTTGATGTACGTTGTGTAACCATCGGTCATAATGCCGTAACCTGTGAAGACAGAGTGTCACACTTACTGTAAAATATACAAATAACAGTGACTCAATGCAGGGCCATCAGACAAGGAAAACAAAAAGTCTTTGCCAGTGGGCAGTGAGATGAAATTCAGTAGAGCATCCCCCAGATATTACAGCTTTCAGAAGCTGCCTCCCGATTTTATTTTCTTTAAAGGGAGAATCCTCTACTTCCAAGAAAAGTGATTCTTCTTTCTTTATTTCAACACTAGATTTGTTGGGGAGAGGGCTGTGATTTCTCTACTAGTGAAAATAAAGAAAAGACACCTTTTCCTCTTTTTAAAACATGATTTTCATTTCAAAGCCCTTGTATTGACTATTGAGTTCCAGGGAAGAGAATGAGTAACATAAGAAACCCCTCAGGGGCAAACACATCCATCATCCAAACCTCAAATGGGCTTCAGGACAGGTGAGAAGGGAAAGAGTATTGCATTGGGAGTTGGGAGAGGTGAATGCTTAGCTTCCTTACCTATAAAATAAGCTCTAAACTGCCTCAATGAAAGTTAACAATAAGTGACCTTATCTTACTTGAACTGTGTGGCTTTAATGCTGAGTTCCATTTCATTCAAAAGAATCAGGTAATCAAATGTCCAAGTGATCTGGACACCAGAGGACACTGCTTCCTACGCTTACCTGGACACTGGATCAAGCAAAAACACTTCCCATAGGCAGTATAAACCTCTTGTGACCTATTGGAAGAAAGCTAAGAAAGTTTCTCTGGGTCTTTAGTACGTATATTCCTTTTATAAGTTTTAACATGTTGAAATTTCTAGCAGGTTTGCAAATTTGCACATTTCCCTGGATACCTTATTTTGTCTTACAGCCTCTGCAATTAAGTTTGTAATTCTATGTTGGTATCAGGCTCTTATGGCACAGAAAAATACGTCTGTGAAAAAAGAAAATTATCAGGACTTATAGAAATAACTGATAAGATTTTTTTCCCCTTCCATTTGCTAAAATTTCTCCAAGTAAGCCTGTGGAGAGCTTAATGAGGGTCAATGGAAAAATTTCTTAAGAAAGGAAAAGAAGCATTTCAAATGTGCACTGTTTAGTTCTGGGGTCATAAAATCTTGTTATCTCTCTCCATCAAGAGGTTGGTATTTGCCCTCTCTCTGCCCTCTTCAGCTGTCTTAAGCGAATAAAAGCAAGACAAAGTTTATTTGAATATGATCTCCTCTCTTTTAAGCAAGTTTATTATTTTGGGAATTCAGTGGAATTCCCCAATTGTCTGGCTAGTTTAAAGCTAGTTAATGATTTTTTTAAAAAAAGGATGAAATGCAAACTTATAAGCACGATGCAGGAATTCAAACCTGATAACTGCTCCCCAGAAATGCTATTTAGACACCATCTCCCATCCTATTCCCTCCCCGCAGCCTGTATCATGCCTTAGAGAAGTGCCTTCCTTTTCAGGGAGTATGGCTTAAAGTCAGGGCAGGATGACATCCACTCTTGGGGAGCCACCCCCCGCTGCCACTGCTTTCCATCCACTCAGCTCATGCCTGACTTGGAGCAAGATGGACTTTCTCTGGCCTCTGTAGGATGATTTTCAATATGCTGTTTATTACCTGCCTAGCCAGGAAGCCACTGGATTGAGGGCTTTGAAAAGCAAACTTTACTTTTTGCTGTGTCAGGCCTAAACTCCTCACCTGTTGCAGGTTCATAAATAACTCCAGAGAACAGCCGTAAGCAGGGGCTGGAGTCAATATGGAGGCTGCCTACATACATGCACCCACTGCACACAAATGTCTGTAACCAGGAGAGGCTGGTACGGCCAGAAAACCTAAGGCCTGCTGAAAGAGGCCTCGGGTCTGTCCCAAGGCCCAGTTACCCCTGGTTTGAAAAAGTCCGGAGAGACAAAACTAGAGTCCTGAAGGTTCCCGTGAGGCTTTCCAGTTCTGTGAACTTGATTCTAGATTACCTGGGAAAGCAGAAAACAGCAATTGGACCAGTTCCCACCTAGGGGAGATTTAATTATGCTGTTTAACCTCAGCCCGAGCTTATAGCACTGATGATTTCTGAGAAGTCTGAAATGGTTTTCTGAGATTAGTAAGGAAATGTCTGCCTGCACATGTGTGGGTTCTGTCACTTCGGTTCTGTATCTTTCATTGCACATCCAAAGTTACTTTTTAGACAAAGTCTTGTCTTCCTGGGTCTTTGTGTGCATTCCATATGAAACACAATATTTAGGTAGAAGAAGACATAGAAGTTATTTAGTCTAAAGTCCAGGCCATTTCTTCTGATGCTCTTAAAGAGAAAATCTGTCCTTTATTCCCTCAGGGCTTCTCTACAAGCGGTGGTTATCAAACATTCTTCACTGGAGCCCTGAGATTCCAGAAATTGTCTGGGGTTAGTGCTGGGTTTTCCAAAAGGTGCTTTCTTACTCTCCACTCTGCTTAAAAGAGAGCAGCTCCACACAAAACACTTCTCAGCTTTACATATGTGTTTCTCCTAAGATTCCATCTCATGAAAGGGTTCCACTGGGAAAAAGAGTTTGGAAACCATCACACCAATTACTCCTGGTGTAACTAAGGTCCCCACTGTGAATGAGATCACGGATAATGACCCAACATGTTGTGAACTCCTTTCTCCTGGTCTTACCTTCATGGATTCCACCAAACACATGGAGTTTGGGCCGGACTCGCCTCTGGACTGTGTTTAAAAGCTCCACGCAGCCCACTCTCTGAAGCTCCTTTGGAACCCAGTCTCGAAAACCTAAGAGTAAAATGCAATCAACACTCTTAATTTTCTGTCTCCAGGTAAGGTTTCAGTTAGACTTTCAGGAAGCCATAACTCACAGAAGGTTTATGACATGATCTGTAATCCTAGCCTCTCCATTATCGCTCACAATGGCTTTTAGGGAACTTTTCACTCATCACTTTGTCTTCTTTAGGTCCTTGATTTTTTTTTTTCTTCCTGTTAATTAACGTTTTTTTTTCTGTGAGGGATTTGATTTATTCAGCCCTGGGTTTCAACTCTTCATGGGCCCAATGACCTTTATTCCCTGTAGTTCCATAAACTCTCTTTTTCTCTCAATTCAGTTACTTTCTGTCTTTTTTTTTTTTTTATTGTATCTCTCTTATAGCAGTCTACTTCAAGATGGTTCAAAGAAGAAGGGATAGCAAGGGCTTCCTGTAAACTGGCCACAAGATACCTTGCTCTCTTTATTTTCTTTTTCTTTTTTAAATTTTTGGCTGAGCCATGTGGCATGCGGGATCTTACTTCCCCGACCAAGACTCGAACCCGCACCCCCTGCAGTGGAAGCGTGGAGTCTTAACCACTGTGCCACCAGGGAAGTCCCACCTTATTCTCTCTCTCTTTTTTTTTTTGGTGGTACGCAGGCCTCTCACTGTTGTGGCCTCTCCCGTTGCGGAGCACAGGCTCCGGATGCGCAGGCTCAGTGGCCATGGCTCACGGGCCCAGCCGCTCCGCGGCATGTGGGATCTTCCCAGACCGGGGCACGAACCCGTGTCCCCTGCATCAGCAGGCAGATTCTCAACCACTGCACCACCAGGGAAGCCCCCCACCTTATTCTCTTTAGACACATCAACTCTTAACCCTTGGTTCCTGATGACCCAAGCTTGGGAATGCCAAGTTCCTCCTCCAGTCTTCTCTTCAACAATAGTGCAACCACGGTGACCCTGTGGTGGCATGCAGCAAGCTGGGGCTGATTGACTATCTTATGCAAAAGCCACTTAGTTCTAAGTCTAATGCAAAAAAATCCATAAAAACTGACATCAATTATAGCAAAAGTCAGCTATCTGAACGATTATGGCCCGGAATGGAATCCAATCACCTCAGTGGGATGGGGTATAAAGAAAGCAGATAGGACAAAAGGCTAAATCATAATCAGTGGGAACCCATTCCATAGCTCCATTAGTTGATTTCTGCTATTCAGAAATGATCAGGCAGAAAGGGACAGGCCAGCTTATTCCACTTTGTTTGGCAAACGGTAAAAATGAAGGTTTAGCATCTCTGTAAAGACGTGTTGGCTCGTGAGCAGCCAGAAAATCTGGGAAAAACACCAGATACAAGTAGGGGCCCTATAAAAATCCAATCAGGGATTTCAAAACTTTGTTAATTAGAGGGAAAAGTCTCTAATCCACAGTGATTGGCATATTCCCTCATGGATGTGTTTTTCTTGAAGAGGGAAAACATCTCATTTCACATGCAATCACCTAAGAAAGTATCTTGCTCGTACCATAATAGTGAAGTCCCATGTGCCATGTCTCCCTTAGCAGAAGAGAATTCAAGGTCAATCCCCACGCCCACCTCCTACCTCCTAGTCTAGAATGTTCACAAGAATCCCAATAACTACACTGATTAAGGCTCAACATTACCTTATGAAAACTTTGCCTGACATTTTATTTTGGAACTCCCTGATGTAGATCTTACTCTGCTATATGCACAGCCACTCTCTGGATTACTCCATCTTTACTACAAAGAGAGGGATGGTAGCCTCTCTATGAAGAGTTCCTAGAATGGGGCTTCCCTGGTGGCGCAGTGGTAGAGAGTCCGCCTGCCGATGCAGGGGACACGGGTTCGTGCCCCGGTCCGGGAGGATCCCACATCCCACATGCTGCAGAGCGGCTGGGCCCGTGAGCCATGGCCACTGAGCCTGCGCGTCCGGAGGCTGTGCTCCTCAACGGGAGAGGCCACAACAGTGAGAGGTCAGCGTACCGCAAAAAAAAAGAAAAAAAAAAGGGTTCCTGGAATGTCTGAATTCTTTGGGGGCCAGAATGCCACTTGCTTTGTACCAAAATTAATGACTTGGTGAAGTCTGTGAATGAACTGTTCTGTTCAAAGTTTTATTCCAAATGTAAATGTTTCTATGCTGAGGATGCCCACGTCCCTTACAGTAAACAGCCTAAGGGGGATGAAGCCTGCACCCAACTAGGCTGCTCAGGGGAAGGATCAAGTTGGCTGGGATGTGGTCTCTGTAGGGTCTCGCTGTGTAACTCATGCTGAGCAGAATATTCAGCCAGCAATTTAAGGATCTGGTTAGTCTCTAATGATTGCAAAATAGGGAACTTAATTAATCATGACTTGATAAAGGTTATTGATAAGTTTAATCTTGTAAAGTATGTAGGGGGTAGGATGGGGTAGGGAAAGAGCAAGGGGATGGTGATTCTGAAGCTCTGAAAAAAGTCAGGAAGTGCTGATCTTGTGCAAATCTGTACAAGTTCCCTGTCTGCAACAGAGCTGCCTTCCCTTCTCTTGCTTCCCTCCCACCCCCCCATCATGAAACTGTGCCACTGTGGCTCATGCCCTGGTCCTCCCTTCCGCTGTTTCTTTGTGAAACACAGAGCACTTCCCTTGTAAGGGCAGGAAGGCAGCACTAAGTGGCGTGAAGGGGAAAATATCTACAAAGATTAAATTCACATTAGGGGATGCGTGTTAGATTTTTTATTTTTCAGGCCGACAGAGGAGGGAAGTGACATGGAGAGTAACCCCAAACCACAGGAAAAAAATGATGAACATCATTTATTTTTGTACTGTTTTCCTCCTCTCTCCAAAGCAAGATGATCACGAAAACTTTTCTAGCCCTTGTTGAGAGGATAGATTTCATGTTATGTGGTTTTTAATATAATTTTTTAATAGAGGAAACTCTCCTACTAAAAGGGAAACATCTGGATTGCCTGAGCATACCTTAGTTTGACGAGGAAGGCTGCTGGTGTAATAGACACCCAGTAGATGGGAAGATCAAGGTGGTAGTCCTGTTTGAAAAATGTTCTGTGGCTAAGCCAAACCACTAACAAGCTCATGAATAATTAGAAGATTATTACATAAATCAAACAATCACCTTCTGACCTATAATCTGGGTGACTGAAGGTAGCTTTGAAGCATATTGGCAATCTAAACCTGGATGCAGGTTCACTGTATCTATAAGATGAGTATCTTTAAGTAATATTCAACGTAAGTCCTTACCAAACACCTTAGCTAAAAAAAGAAAAAAAAAAAAAGGATTCTTTTCTTGTATAATTAGCTCGATGTTATACTTAAAGATCTCCTAGGTTCCACTATTATATGGGAAAGGAGAATGAACTACTTTGAACGAAAGTTTCCATCATTTCATTACCGTTCAAAAGCCCTGTGATTGGGAGGTCTGTGTCTTCCTTCCATTCCCCATCCCACTCCCTCACTCCAAAGTGAATATAGTTCTTAAAATAAATTATCAAGCTCCAAAGACTGTGGTGCTCTATACTCATTTGATTTTCCCTGACCTGACTAAATCAAAAAATTTAATTTCAAGAACACCTGTAAGCCCAGCAGAACTGCTGAGTTCAATTATCATACTGGGTTTCTTTAAAGACACTGACTTTTCTTTTTGTATTCACTTTTTTTTTTTTTTTTGGAAGAAAATGATTATGTCCCTGAAGCATTATTCATTATGCTTGGGAAAAAAAGGCATCACGTATGACGAAAGCACACCTTTGCTTCACTTACCGAGAGGAGGTCCGTGTGTCATGAGTATGTCGACGCCCTCGGGGATAAGGTTCCACTTGTCCAGCAGAGACTGACCTCTGGGCAGGTTAAAGCCCCAGCCATTAAACCACGGGGTCCTTTGGGGGAGATAATGCACATGGTATCAGGCCAGCAGAGCCAGTTTCTGCTCTGCACTGTTTCTCTCTCGCACATTCCCCCCTGGTTTGCATTGCTCTCTTTTCTCTTTTTGATGGTTGGCCCTGGCAGCAGGATGCTTTTTTGTTGACGGCTTCAAAACCAATTCATTTGAAAGCAAGTGTGGAGCCTACAAATTGTTCAACTAGAAAGAGGCACAAGAGCCTTTACAGTGGAGACTTTCCCAGCAGACCTCTATCAAAATCTTAACAATGCTTTGTCTTCCCCCAAATCTCAGTGCTTCCTAAAGATGCCCAGCCCAGATCCGAAGCGTGTCCATCCTTCCTGTAGTGCCTCAGGGCTAAGAAATTCCATCAGTCCTCCTTCTTCCTTCCCATCACCGTGGAATGGCTTCACTAGAAAGATTCTTACTGAAATCCTTGGGGAAAAGGGCAAGTGCTCTGAAGGCAGAAACCGCCACACATAGAGATGTTCTGAACATCCCGGACTGAGAATGCTGAAAAAATATTGCGGGGGCGGGGGGGTGGTTCTGAAAGGTGAGGTGGGACACTGAACAAAAAGCCAAAGTGGAACTTTCCTCCGGTCACCAAAGAGAAGATTTCTGGGGACACCCCTGTTCACTCTGGAATCCAATCTCCTGACAGTGAATGTGAGCATTCCACCCTCTCGGGAACTTCTGCTCCAGGAATAAGTTTCTGAGATTGATGCTCTACGTAGAAACGAATGGCGTCTTTGTCCATCCAGTGAGCATTTCTAACTGGAGCTGAAAACGTCTCTACCATTTATAATAACGGGAGAATGATCAATTTTTCTCTACAAATACTACAGGCTACATCACATCAGAACAAAACAGTTCCCAGTGCTGTCCTATTCCCAAACATCTAGATGTAACCATTATTTTTTGAAACTGACCCTCTTTGTCCTGGAGGAGAATTCCAATTTGCTAGGGCGTATGCGTCAAAGACAAGTTAGTCAATATTCTGGCTAAGCCCAACTTTTCCCTTCAGCTTAAGCTGCCTCTTCCACGCCTACTGAGAGAGGTAACCCTGTGTACAAGAGCACCTGGTCTGTCACAGCTAATCAAAGAGGGGGCGTTATTATTTAAAGCCAATCATGGCCCAGACTAACCAGTGTCTTTCAAGACTCTGCACTCAGAAACACTAACCATAATTCATTTGGTGGTGGGCATGCGTAGTCAAGGCCAGAGGTGAAAGGATGGCCCCTGAAAGCCATGTGAAAATCCACCTTACAGGTAAGAACCGCAGTTCCCACTGAGGTGTCTGAGAGAGTAAGTTCCAGAGATAAGAGACTGTGTGGCCTCAGCTAGAAAAAGAGAAACCAAGGAAGTATCTGGCTTAGTCCCTAACCACTTCCCAAGTCCCTAAGCTATCCTCAGGAAGCTTACTTGTAATAACAAGAGCTATATAACAACAATAATCATTATTAAAGTTATTATTTATTGAGTGTTTGCTCTAGGTCAAGGTAATATTCTAAGTACTTTATTTGTACTGACACACTGAAACCTCACAACCAGCTCATGAGGTGGGTGCTATTATTAACCACATTTTACAGATGAGGAAAATGAGGTACAGAGAGGTCAAGTAAATACAGCCAATAAATTGGACATAAACCCAAGCAGTTTGGTTCCAAAACCCAGACTCTTAACCTGCATGCAATTCCCCTTCTTATATACTACCTGAATTAACTTACTACTTGCCCTGAGTGAGCCCCCTCTGTACCCTTTCAAGTTTGAGTGTCTTATTGCTTGAAGCCAAATGAGCACTGGACTAGAATAATACAGCCATAAGATGCTGAAGTGCCCACCAATGGTTTTTGCCTAGCCAGCTCTTTCTGCCTTCTTTTGGTGACAACATTTTAATTTCTTATGGAGTACCATTCCCTCCCCCGCTCAGTACATGTGCTCTGGTAAGGCTGACTCATCCCTGCTCGGAATGAAGCACGTATGGCCTCTCCGTGAGCAGTGATTGGTCTAGGGATGTGCATATGACCCAAGTTGGGCCAATGAGTGTCATCCTCAGGATTTTGTTGGTGCTACCTAAAGAGAAGTCATAGTTTCCTCTCTTTCCTATCTTGAGAACTACGTATGCCTGCTACTGCCTGGGAGCTATCTCAGCCACCATGCGGATAGCTTGTGCTTGAGAAGCAAATTACCACAAAGAATGCCAAGCCAAGGAGCAGAGTGCCTTGATGACCTTGTTGGACACGGGGAACCAGCTGTGCCTGAAGCCAATCACATTTTCCTTCCAAGCATATAAGCCAGCAAAATCCTTTTCTTCTTATTAGCTTGAGTTAGATCCTGTTTCTTGCAACCAAAAGAGTCCTAATATATACAGTTACTGTATTTAGTGTAGAAATGACCTATGTACCTATTGGCAATGATTACCCAACTCCCCAAGATGTCCGCGTCCTAATTCCCGGAACCTATAGATATATTACCTTACATGGCAAAGGTGGATTAAACGTTTTTGTTATTTATTTATTTATTTATTTATTTATTTATTTATTTATTTATGGCTGTGTTGGGTCTTCGTTTCTGTGCGAGGGCTTTGTCTAGTTGCGGCGAGTGGGGGCCATTCCTCATCACGGTGCGCGGGCCTCTGACTATCATGGCCTCTCTTGTTGCGGAGCACAGGCTCCAGACGCGCAGGCTCAGCAATTGTGGCTCACGGGCCTAGTTGCTCCGCGGCATGTGGGATCCTCCCAGACCAGGGCTCGAACCCGTGTCCCCTGCATTGGCAGGCAGACTCTCAACCACTGCACCACCAGGGAAGCCCTAAACGTTTTTTTGGGAGCTAATCAGCTGACCTTAAACTAGGGAGATTATCCTGGATTACCTAGGAGGACCCAGTGAAACCACAGGGTCCCTAAAAGTGGAGAAGGGAGATAGAAGAGGAAATTAAAGATGTGCAATGTAAGAAGGACTCAACCTGCTGTTGATGGCTTTGAAGAGGAAGGAAGAGGAACATAAAGCCAAGGAATGTGGGCAGGGTCAAGAAGCTGGAAAAGATAAGGAGAGAAAGCAAATGCTCCTGCAGAGCCTCCAGAAAGCAACACAGCCCTGCCAACACCCGGATTTCAGCCCAGTGAGACCCATGTCAGGTTTCTGACCAACAGATTGTGAAGTAATAAATGTGTCATTTTAGATGAATGGATAAAGAAGATGTGGTATACATACACAATGGAATACTACTCAGCCATAAAAAAGAATCAAATTTTGCCATCTGCAGCAACATGGATGGACTTGGAGGGTCTAATGTTAAGTGAAATAAGTCAGACAGAGAAAGGCAAATACTGTATGATATCACTTATATGTGGAATCTAAAAAATGCAACAAACTAGTGTATATAACAAAAAATAAGCAGACTCACCAGATATAGAGAACAAGCTAGTGGTTACCAGTGGACAGAGGGGAGGAAGGAAGAGCAATATAGGGGTAGGGGAGTAAGAGGTACAAACTATTAGGTCTAAAAGAAGCTACAAGGATATATTGTACAACACGGGGAATATAGCCAATATTTTATAATAACTATAAATGGAATATAACCTTCAAAAATTGTGAACCACTATATTGTATGCCTGTATATATAATATTGTACAGCAACTAAATTTCAATTAAAAAATACATTAAAAAATAAATATATGTTGTTTTATGCCACTAAATTTGTGGTGATTTTTTACAGCAGCAATAGAAAACTAGTACGGTATCTAAACTGTCTAAGCTGGTTATGAAATCCACAGAGTGTGAGTGGCCTGAGTCTCACCTGGTACACAGCATGTGTTCAATCAACACAGCCCTTCCACAGCCACACTGTCTTGCTCAGCTAGGTGCAATGCTTTTGTTTTCCTCTGAGGAAAAGGCAGTGCTCACTTTCTTATCCCAGTCTGTCAGGGATGCACCAGGCATCGTGGGTATGGGGGTGAGGTCTGGTAGACCCTTTCAGAGCTTAATGAGTCAACCCTACTCTCTCTTGCCTTCTAGGACTCCCGGACGGCAGGATCTTAAACATTTTCATTAGACTCTAAAACAGAGTTTTCCCAGTTTGGGATACCCATCTTTCCCTTTTACTTTACAATAATAACCCTCTTCCAAGATTTGTTTTAAAAGTAAAAAGAAAAAAAAAAAATGACAAGTTCAGAACCCAATGAAGACTCAGTGAGCATTCTGGCATGAGAGAGATAAAAATAAGCAAAAACAGCTGTTTTCCTAGATTTTGCAAACAAGCTTCTGGGCCTATGGTTCCTGTCTGAATGGCGAATAAAGAAGGGTTTGAAAGAGTCCCAAGCACACCCAAGTAGTTGGTTCAATGAGGGGCTCTGATTTCACTGCCAGAGTCTGAGGGCAGTCAGCCCCTGAACCCCGAGAATATCCCAGGGGCTTCCAGAGTCAAAGAACGGGACTTATTTTTTTCACTCTTTCCAGTTTTCCCTCATAGAATTTTCTCTTGGAAACCTACAGCCCTATTCCCCCAGGAAATGCTCAGTTTTACAAGTGCTCTGTAAAAGATTAAGGCAGGTCCATGGTCTAGAGGTCCCTTAAATTTTATTTGGTTAATGTTAAGCCTGTGACAAAGCCCAGACATTTCCAAGTTAAGGGTAAACTTTGAAAATGTTGGGCTTTTCTTTTGACTCAAACCTGTATGTACATGAGACAGAGGTTAAGTTATATGAAAGTGAACATTTATTAAGCCCCTGATACGTTTTTTACGTAGGGGTTTGGTTTTACATAGGCTATGACATTTAACTCCTCATAACAATACTTGGGCTAGGTATTATCAGCTCTGTTTTTAGATAAAAAAACTGAAGATCAGTGATATCAAGTAATTTGTTCACTTTCTTGGGATTAGTAAGTGGTGGAACCGAGATCTGAACCCAGATCTTCTGGCTGCAAAGCCGGTGTTCTTTCTTTGCACAATGCTGAACTAAAACCTTCCAGCCCAGTTTTGGTTTTGGCTCTCACATACATAAAGTAAACAGGGCTGATCCATACGGTCTCTGAGGCTGTGCACTGTGCAACTCCAGAGGGCTCCATGGCATTGTGTGATGGAGGTGGCTCTTAGTGAAAATGCAGTGTGAATTCAACAATGCTGGTACGGCTTCTGTGGGATGCTTTCTGTTCCTCTAGATCCCCTAGATCAGGCCTTTTCCATAATACAGTGACCAGGAAGTGGGAAAAGCAGCCCAGTGATGGGCTCCAGCATTATCTCAGCATGGTGTAATAAATGGGGCATACAGAAATGGGAGACCCATGTGCTAATTTGCATTCTGGCATCAATTCGCTAACGCACAAGACCGTTGGATAAGAGAAGGTCCTCAGTGGGCCAGTTTCCTCATCTTAGCAAAGAATGAATGGGTGGATGTGATTACGGGAGCTCAGGATTGCTTTTAGGCTGCAGAAATCTTATGCAGAAGCCCCAGACCCAAAGCAGGTATGTGCAGGGGTGTTTCTTGCCAGGGGACGGGGGGGAAGGGGCTCTGAACCTGTTCACTCACTCAGCCCCCTCCTCCTTTCTGACCTATGCCTCTGAGCACAGCTGGCAAAACCTGACACTTGATAATCTTTCTGTGATCTAGAAATCCCCAAATTCTGTCATTCTGTGCAGGCTATCAATGTTCTGAGTAACTGCTGTGAATTGCCCTCAATGAATTACCTAAATTGCCTGTAAAGGACCAAGTGCAGTGTGGGAGAAATAGCTGCACAGAGCAGAGACCGACTGTGTCAGCATCAATGAATAATGCTTTATCCAGTTGAGTTTCAACCTGAAACACGAAACCCCAGCAGTGAGCCCCCCAGGAGTTCACTGGAAAACGTGTGCACAGCCGACCTCCCGAGCCCCACAGTGAGTTTTGTTCTGTAGCAGTGGGGAGGCGAGGGGGGAAAGGAGGAGGAGGGAGGAATCCAAGGGAACAATGTCTACTGCCTTGGCCAAGGACTTAATAATTAGCTGTGACTAACAAATGCCACATGGGAACCGACTTGTAAGAAAATGTCCCACAAAGCACCCTATTGCCAATGGGCCAATCCGAGCCCACGACCGCCCCTCCTAGACAGGGATTAGAAGATCCTGGAAGCAAGGGGAGTACTTCAGCTGCCTGAAGCCAGTGGACCGAAGACTCAGACGGATGGAAGCTGGGGATGCTTTCAAGGCGCCCTCCCCCTTATACTCAGAATTAGAGGCACTTGGCCTCTCGGGGCTGAGAGTCCAGGGGCAGGTGCTGTGGGAGTTCACATTGGCAGAACTTGTTCCAAACAATGTCGATACAAAACAGGTTTGCTCCCTGGAAGCACGTTGAGATTAAATCGCTGCAAAGGTCATCTGTGTTTGCCGTACACAATGCTGTGGTGTGGGCGGAAGGGAGCTGCCGGAGCATAAATCCCAGGTTTGGACAGGTGAATGGCCGTTCACTCCCTGACCAACTTCGGTGGGGGCTGGGTGCACCCAAGGAAAGCAGGATTTGGAAATGAGCAATTGGTTCTTGTTCAGCTCAGATGGGCTACTCAGATTCACTGCCCCGGTGTTGGTCAGTGCCGGCAAATTCCCCATGGACCCTGGGTCCTGGGCGGACTGCATCACAAAGACTTGGGATTCTTCTGAATACAGTCTCCTGGGTGCCTGCTGCAGAGATTAGGGCTTGGGATTCTGCATGAAAGCTGTGAAGGGGAAAAGTGCAAGCTCACGAACACCCAGACTTAATTAAAGGGCTGGCGTGTTGGCTGTGTCACTTAAAACTATGAGAACCTGGGGGTTTTGTAAAAGTTAGCCATTCTTGTTTTGGAGGCAGTGGGTACGAGTGTGTATTACGGAGTCAAACAGACCCATGTTCAGTAGGTCTGCTACTTACTGGCTTCTCTGATCCTGTCTCCTCATCTTTCAAAAAGAAGCAGAGGGCTTCCCTGGTGGCGCAGTGGTTGAGTGTCCGCCTGCCGATGCAGGGGACACGGGTTCGTGCCCCGGTCTGGGAAGATCCCACATGCCGCGGAGCGGCTGGGCCCGTGAGCCATGGCCGTTGAGCCTGCGCGTCCGGAGCCTGTGCTCCGCAACGGGAGAGGCCACAACAGTGAGAGGCCCGCATACCGCAAAAAAAAAAAAAAAAAAAAAAAAAAAGAAGCAGAATATCCACCCACGTGGATAAAGTGAGATAATGAGATAATTTATGTAAAACTTTTGGCAGAGAACTGCCATAGAGTATTAATGTGCAGCTTCTAATTTATTATGATATACATTGGCAGTGTGTGTGTGTATATATACACACAAACACACACAAAATTGCTCATGTTATTTTTTTCTCTCTAGAATTTCTCAAGCTATGGCTCATCAAATCTAGACCCTGCTGCTCCAGACTATGGAAAAGTCCCCAGTGCGTAGGCAAGCATTACTAGATGGCTAGATAGAGCCTGATTTCCTCCGGCTGATTACTTATTAAAAGGCACTTCCTCAGCTCACTTTTGAGTGGAAGTTTTTCAGAAAGGCACTCACTCCTTCGCCTGTTGGCTGGCTCAGTCTTGCATAGACAATCCTGTGGAATGTGAGATCACAAGGTAAAACGGTTAGTCAAGGCTGCTTAGCCGGCAAGTACAGGTGGCTAGATTTTGACAGGAGTTTAAATTGGGGAAGTTCAAGGAGGGGGTTCGCTTTGGGTCCTTGGAATATGTATAATAGGGGCTCAGAGAGGTTCACTGGAGGAATCGACACACTACTAATTAAAGCCATCACCACCGCCTGGCACCTCTGGGAAGAAAAATTCAGAAACCAGGAGCCAGTTTCCACAATCCCTTTCTTTTCTAAATGGTGGTGCTTCAGAATTACAACCTCTTCCACGCCCGGCACTCCCAGCCACCATCGGCCCCTCTCCGACTACACATCACACCAGGTCCAAGGGAAGCTAATTTAACCACCGCTGGTTAAAATCACACCGCACTTCACAGCGCCTTTCACATGCCATGAAGCTGTCATGATAATTCTTGATCTCTGGCTCACCTGACAGCTCAGCCCTCCCTTGACTGCAAAGCTTCCCGTCAGTTAGAAATAGCAGTTTCCCTGGCACCAGATGTGTCATCCTGAATATCCAGATGAAAGGCAGACACCTGCCCCGCTCCCCTCCTTGCTTCCCTTTCTCTCCATAGCTCTGGAGTGGAGTTTGTTTAAGAAGCCAGCCTTCTCCCTCCCCAAGTCCCTCCACTCGGCAGCCTGGAAGTTACTCTTCCATGCAATTAAAAGGCTGTCTTGCATTAGCCCACGGAAGAACGTCACATCTTGTGCAGCAAAGACACGCACATGGTAATTGACATCACTAGGAGAGAGATGCAAAGCTTAACTTCAGGGCAAGATTGACACCTCTGGGCAGCTGCCTGGGAAGCCTGCCTCACCCAAACCAGGACTCAGCTGCCTCCAAAGGGCAGTGCCGGCTTCTCTCACACCAGCTGTCTAGTCCCATCACTTCACTATGGCTTTGTAGCTTGGTCTTTTGTTATAAGGTCCTTGGGATGAAAAGAGATCCTGTTTTTTTTTGTTTTTTAAATTTATTTATTTTAGGCTGTGTTGGGTCTTCGTTGCCGTGCGCGGGCTTCTCAACGCGGTGGCTTCTCCCGTTGCGGAGCACGGGCTCTAGGCATGTATGCGTCAGTAGTTGTGGCACGTGGGCTCAGCAGCTGTGACTCACGGGCTCCAGAGCACAGGCTCAGTAGTTGTGGCGCACGGGCTCAGCTGCTCCGTGGCATGTGGGATCCTCCCAGACCAGGGCTGCATTGGCAGGCAGATTCTTAACCACTGCGCCACCAGGGAAGCCCCCAAGAGATCTTGTTTTGATAAAGGGAAGGCCTGGTTGAATAATATGGTCTGCTGCCATAGACAGGATAGGAACAATCATACCCAAGGTAGTCACCTGAGGCCCATGAGCTACAAATAGGGGTTTCGTAAACCAAGGCAGCACACACTGCTGTCTTGACAAACACGCCGACGGTGTCCCCTTTTTGTAACAAATAAGGAGCAAGTGTCAGAATTAAGCCTGTTACCCATTTTCCTCTCTTGCTGGAAAGGAGATGGAATAAGCAGAGTTTGCTTTAGGAGCCAAGACACACACACAAAAAAAACAAAAAACAGAAAAACAAAAAAACCCCACCCTGACCTGTTTTTGAACTTGGTGTGCCCTGAATTATTAAAAATAATGTTACAGCATTTGCCTGGTCCTCCCAAGCATACCTGCCTTTAATCTTATAAACAAGTTCACAGCATGAAGAGAAAGATTTCCAATAGATTTCCTTCCCATAGGGTTGTGAGGGAGACTATTCCCATCCATCATGCAAAGAGCCTGACAGGGGAGAGGAAAGACCACGGCAGGACTTCTGTCTTGGTGGGCCGGTGAAGTGGACTCGGGGTTATGCCCTGGTGCTTCCAGAAATGGCTCTTTGTTTTGTGGGCAAGGAAATCAGAGGACCAAGTACCAGGGTACCCTGACCACGATGGGCCTTGACCTGAGCAGCCCTCAATGGAACATGCGTTGATTGATATCTAATCCCCAGCAGGGAGAATTCCTCAAAGAGGGACATCAGGGCCAAGTCTGAAAGGAAAAGAAGGCTCAATGGGTGGAGAGGAGTAGAAAAAAGAAAAGCAGCAATCATCTTTTTTTCCACTAACATTTATTGTGGTAAAACATATATAACAAAATTTAATATTTTAACCATTTTAAGTGTATAATTCAGTGGCATTAAGTACTGCACAATGTTGTACAACCATCACCACTATCCATCTCCTGAACTTTTTCACATCCCTGATAGAAACTCTGTACCCATTGACAATAGCTCCCCATCTCTCCCTCCCCTCAGCCCCTGGCAACCACCATTCTGTTTTCTGTCTCCATAAATATGACCACTCCAGGTACCCCATGTAAGTGGAATCTTACCATATTTGTTCTTTTGGGTCTGGCTTATTTTGCTTAGCATAATATGTTCAAGATTCATCCATGTTGTAGCATGTATCAGAAATTCATTCATTTGTGTGGCTGAAAAATATTCCACTGTATTCCACTGTATGGGTATACAACATTCACTTTTTTTTCATCTAAGGTTTCTGTAAGTCTAGGATATGCCAGGCACTAAGCTTGGCCATAAGGCGTCATGGATGATGAGTCTGAGTCCCTCCCTTCAGGAGGTACACAGGTACTGGGTTGAAAGCTCAGAGGATGGGATCAATATGGTCCTTCTGGGGCATTTAATCATTCCACAGACATGACCTGGATGCCTGTTATGAGCCGGGTTCTAGCAAGGTCGTTGCTAGGAATACAAACTTGAATACAGTTTCCAGGATAAACCCACAGCTCACCATTTCATAGGTAAAGTTGCCCTGGACAGAAGTCTTTAAATGCCGGGCTTCATTCCAAAATAACCTAATTTCCAAAGAGCTTGGGGAATGTCAAAATGATCTGAGAATGAACCCAGCAATTCCAAGTGCAGACTGGATAGGAGGTGACCTGGGGCACAGCTGGCAGGACTCTGCGGGGGGGAGGTCTCCTTCCACTTCCTCCTGCACACTCCTTAAGAAAGCTCTGCAGCCAACACCAGGACCATGAAACACAGAACCACATCCTACTAGAAAATAAGCCTGCGAGGGCAGCGTGCGTCACATGCCTGGCTGGCTCTAAAGCAGGGGACAAACAGGACAGGGAAGGAGGCGGGAAGATTGCCAGGTACTCAGCAAATTCAGCAGAGAGCACCTGCCCCCACCCCTACCCTGTAGACATGTCACAGAAACCTAGCCAGAAACAGTATTTTTCTAACTTAGATTTCCCAAAAGAGTAAGAAAAAGAGGAAAGGTGGGTTCAGGATTACCTGGATTTGGTCTTGTTACCCAGTGAACTCTTAAGAATTGATGTAACAGCAGGGATGGACTGATAAAATCTCTGCCCCCAAATAGGGGATAATACAATATTTTATTATGTTTAGTTTAGTTTAGAATGTGCCTGTGTTGAGCATGTGTTGTCACACATTTATTTTGCTAATGCTGGTTTCTTTTTATACAATTTCATATTTGGGGGGACCAGGGGGAGGACTGCAATGGTAAGAAAGCCTGCTCCTGCAAAAATAGACCCAAAGAGAATAAGTGATAAGTGGACCATAAAATACTAGGCAGCCAGTCATTAAACGTAACAAGGAAGACTGGAAGTTCAATGACTTTGGCCTGGTTCACCACCGTGTCCCTAGCACCTGGCACAGAGCAGATGCTTGAGTATTTGTCAGTTGAACTGACTAAGAGTGAGTGTTCATGAAGAGTTTGTAACTTCATGAGGAAATGTGATGGTTCCGTGATGGTTAGTGGAAAAGCCAAAGCGCAGACCAGTATGAACGCAAGGATGTAAAAAATGCTTAGAGAAAAGAAAGCGATCAAGCTGCTAAATGGTTATCTCAGGGGTGGGAGGAGAACCAGGAGTGATTTTTTCCCCTTCTTTCTATTTGTCTATTATTCTCTACTTTTTCTATACTGACCACCTATAATTTGGAAAAAATCTATCCAGTGTAAAAATCTCCATGCAGTCAAATGCAACTTGAGCAGGGATGGAGAAATTTGGAGGATTCGTTATCTACTTAGACTGCAAAGCAGTTTCTTCCAGCGGGTGAAGAAACTGGTGGATTTGGGGGACTTGAGCTCAGGAAGCTGACGTACGGCTTGCCTTCTATCTCTCCCCTCCTCATTACCATTTGTGGGGACAGAAAGTCGTCCTGAGCAGCAGAGTCTTTTATTCATTCAAGTAATTCAATACACATTTCCTGAGCATCTGCTACATGCCAGGCACCAGTCTGCTGGGGGTGGTTCATCTTACTGAGGGATTTCCGTTTCACTGTAGATAACATTATATAGCTGCATAGTACTTTACTCATTACAAATCATTTTCACATTTATTAGTTCACAATTACCCCCAAGTGGTGGGCAGGGTATTAATTATAGAGAAAACGGTATACAGAAATAGGAATTTTAGTAACTTGCACAAGGTCAACTACAGCTGAGGTGGCATGGACATAATTCTGTACTCCAGTGATTTCAAATGAATGGTTAAAAGTTAGACAGGTCTAGGTTCAAATTCTGACTATTTTCCACTCAGCAATGTGACCTTGGGCAAGTTCATCCGTCTGATCTCAGTTTTCTCATCTATTCAGTGGAGATAATAGGACCACCCACACAGGTTTATTGTGAGGACTGACTGTGATCATGTATGTAATGCATTTCCCAGAGTGTTTGCCCTATATTAAGAATTCAATGTGGGACTTCCTTGGTGGCGCAGTAGTTAAGAATCCGCCTGCCAGTGCAGCGGACACGGGTTTGATATCTCGTCCGGGAAGATCCCACATGCCATGGAGCAACTAAGCCCGTGACTACTGAGCCTGTGCTCTACAGCCTGTGAGCCACAACTACTGAAGCCCGTGCGCCGCAACTACTGAAGCCCGCGTGCCTAGAGCCCGTGCTCCACAAGAGAAGTCATGGCAATGAGAAGCCTGCGCACCGCAATGAAGAGTAGCCCCCACTCGCCGCAACTAGAGAAAGCCTGCGCGCAGCAACGAAGACCCAACGCAGCCAAAAATAAATAAATAAATTTATTAAAAAAAAAAAAGAATTCAATGTTAGCTCTTGTTTCATCATTATGAATGTTAATATCATTATAAATATTAATATCACCAACCCTTAGGTGTTTGTTCCCTAATTTATCTTCTTCGTACCCTCACAAAGTGTACTTCTCTCTCCATTTCTCAGATTTACAATGTAGATACCAAAGAACTGAGCGGATCTATCGCAAAGCAATGAGTGGCGGCATCTGGATACAGGTGGACCAGCCTCGGATAAGGAACTGGAAGGTACTGACTTGGCATTAGAAGACCTGGGTGCTAGTCTAGGCTCTTCCAACTTACTTGCTACAAAACCTTGAGCAAGTAACGTCTCTGATCTCCTGTTTCCTTTGCTGTGCAAGGGGGATAACGATTTTGATGAAACTTGCAAGCTTGTCACCCAAATGCCTACATAAACGAGTTTGCAGCTATACAAAAAGTGCCTTCTGATGAAGTGCCTTCGAATTCCCATATCACTGCTGTCTGTGTTGCCTGCTTGTGCTGTTTGAAAATCTCAGAGGGGCCAGAATAAGTGACAAGTAGGTCAGATGTATGTTAAAGTGCTGGCCTCCATTTATCTACCATTTTGGCTCTAAACGACGAGTTTCAGTCCAGATCGATTTAGTAAAGTGAGGAAACTGTGGCTGCGAACTGGCAGGACACACAATCAGAGGAATGAGTGAGAGTTTAAGCTGCCCCTTCAACTCAGAGGTTAAAGCGAGCAGACAGACCCTGGTGTCTCTGTCGCTGTGTGCCAGCCAACCATGTATTATTAATTGGGCTCAGCAAACGTTATCGAGCACCTTCCACTGCAAGGCTCTGGCAAGGCCTCCAGGGATCTAAATACAATGCAAGACCATCCCAACCTGCCATCTGGTAGGGATAACGAGATAGTCACCAGCAAAACTGTTCTCCCCATCTCGGCCCATTAAAATTCTACTGAGCCCTTAAGGCTCGTTATTTTCCCTAAGAAGCTTTCCCTGATCCCCTCAGCACTTTCTTTAATCATCATTTGTGGAATTTCTCATACTATGAGTTATTCCTGGCTTGTGTGTGTACGTGTGTGTGTTGAACTTATTTCCTACCTCATTCCAACAAGCCTGTGAGTCAAAGTTGTGCTATGAATATGCCTACGTTCCCCAATGGATTGTAAGCCATGTCCTATTTATATTGGGGACCCTGAGATCTAGCACCGTGCCTGGTACATGACAGATGTCAAAAAAATATTCATAATAATGAAAAAAGCAAGAAGAGTTTAGAATAAGTACCTAAGGGAGTGATCCAGATAATAAGTGTGTCTGGAGGTTAGAGTAGGGCAAGATAGATTAAGGTTTGGGTTTTTAAAAAACAAAGGCCATTTAAAAATACTGGATTGGGGGCTTCCCTGGTGGCGCAGTGGTTGAGAGTCCGCCTGCTGATGCAGGGGACACGGGTTCGTGCCCCAGTCCGGGAGGATCCCACATGCCGCGGAGCGGCTGGGCCCGTGATCCATGGCCACTGAGCCTGCGCGTCCGGAGCCTGTGCTCCGCAACGGGAGAGGCCACAACAGTGAGAGGCCTGCGTACCGCAAAAAAAACAAAAACAAACAAACAAAAAAAACAAAAAAACAAAAACCATCAGACTTTGTTTTATAAATAGAACATTGTTCAAGGTTTTCTAGAGGTGTCTGCTAAAAATAAAGAGGGTTACAGTTTACTTCTTTATAGCTTTCAAAACAAAATGAAACAAAACACAAAAGCCTGAGCTTAACTAAATGTGTTATATTTCTATTTTGAAAGGCATCTTTATGTGAGCCAGCCCTGATTTCTTGAAACGAAATTCCTCAGAAATTAGATTTCCTATGTTTATACAAGGTGTGCCTATGTAAAGTAATGACACCAAAGTGGTTTTTATTTTCAGACACAGGAGTGTTTTGTTTTGTTTTAAACACCTGCCCCGGAATGAATACAACTGAATGTTATACTTCCATCCTATACAGTACTCACACACATCCTCTTTGAAAATTGCTCACTTTGAAGAGTACGATAAAGATTTCGATATATAAATTCTAGGTTATCTGCTCACATCTAGACAGCATTACTTTGAAGCTGAACCAACTGGTCCCCAAATTGTGAACGGACTATGCTCTAGACTGTTTCTAGGTAGGCTGGTTGGAACTTAAGTGTCGTGCTGTGGAAACAACACCACGTTCCCAGGCAAGACCCCAGGAGCCAAGCTAACTCATGACTAATAGACAATAACACAGACAATGCTAAGAGCTCCCTCACTGCTTAGAACAAGGTGAACTTGGCAAAAAGCCTACTTTTCAGCTCTGGATGCTAGGGATTCATCTGTCCTTGCCCTGGTGGGATGGGGGCTCCCCAGTCCCCAGTTCAGTGGTGGCTCTGGGGCCAGGGGCAGAGACTATGAGTTAGACAGAAGTGAACTGAGGTTTCCTGGTGTAACTTTCCAGGGCAGTATTTCCCATACTATGTCCAATAGAGCTGATTCACTGGGAGTGTTCTGGATCACAAAGGGTTTAGGGTTAAGTAAGCTTGAGAAATGCTACTGCTTTCCCCCTCCACTTTGGGGCTGTAACGTGAACGCTGCCACAATAGCTCCGAGAAACCAAGCAGGAGAGAAATGTTTATGTAACCAAACATGTTCCAAACATATCAGGCCCCTATGAATCCTGTCCCACTTTTTTCTATGATGCCTATTAATAATAGCTAACATTTATTTAAAGCTTACGATGTGGGAAGAAGGTACTGTTCTAAGCACTTCACATGCATGAACTCACTTAATGCCCACACATCCAACCCTTTGAGGTGGAGGCTAAGATTAACCTTATTTTATGGATGTGGAAACTGAGGCAAAGAGAGGTGACAGATTCCCAAAGTCACACAGAGACCCGTGTTTAATGACCATGTCAAATCAACCCTGGAAACCAATCTCCTTGAAAGTCCTTTTTCGAAACACTGTCCAAGGGGCAGGTCCAGGCTGCCTCAGTTGGCCCATCACCCCTTTCCTTTCTTATATTAGTTCCTCACCTACATTAGTCCCAGCCCATGAGTCTTTAAAAAGCTGGACTTGGAAATCTTCTAAGGGTTACAAGTTTCCCTCTTTTGCAACAGAGACAGACAAAGTCTAACAATGGGTCTGTATTCACAAAAGAGATCCATGCTTCAGAGAAAATCAGGTTTACTTTATCCTAGTGTATTAGATTCCTACTGCTGCTATAACAGATTACTGCAAACTTATAACAACACACATTTATTATCTCACAGTTCTGGAAGTCAGAAGTCCAAAATCATTCTCATCTGACTAAAATCAAGGTATTGGCATGGCTGGCTTTTTTCTGGACGCTCTAGGGGAGAATCCATTTCTTGGCTTTTTCTCGCTTCTAGAGGCCACCTGCATTCTTTGGTTCCTGGCCCTGTATCACTCTGACCTCTGCTTTTGCAGTCACATCTTCTCCCAGTCTGACCTTCCTGCTTCTCTGTGGTAAAGACCCTTGTGATGATACTGAGCCCACCAAGATAATCCAGGATAATCTCCCCAGCTCACTGTCCTTGATATAATCACACCTACAAAATCAATTTTGCTATTGTAAGGTGACATTCACAAGTTTTGGGGATTAGGATGGGGACATCTTTGGGGGGCCCTTAGTCTGCCTACCATACTGGCACTGCACTGCTGGGGAGCTGAAGAGGAAAATGGGGACCTGGAATTGGCAGGCGGTGGGAGGGAGGAGATGGAGATTCCTTTGGGGCCCCGAGCTCCTGCTACAGGGGATGGGGGAAGAGACAAGGTCATGGGGCTTCTCCCTTCCTCACCTGCCCCCTTCAACATCACCAGCTCAGCTATGATGGCCCCTGAATAGCAGAGGAGAGATGAAAAAGGAAGGCAGAGCTGCACTTCCCAAGCAGGTGCGTGTTTATCCCCAGGGGGCGGGGTTCTATGCTGGGAACACCTGACTCCATAGACCATCCTGATTTATCATTCTGGAGCAATAATTTTCCTTAAAGATGTTGAGATTTTCAAAATTGAAATCACTTTTTTTCAGAATATGACAAGCACAGGCATATTTTTGGTTCTGCTTAAATACAACACTTTACAAATCTTGCTGGTTGTCAGAGTGTATGAGGTAACACCATCTACCTCAGTGGTACTAGGGATGTTTAAATAAATACTGATTCAGTGCTTGGATCAGTGCCTGACACATAGGAAGCTCTGGTGGAGCAGGGGTTAAGAATCCGCCTGCCATTGCAGGGGACACGGGTTCGATCCCTGGTCCAGGAAGATCCCACATGCCGCGGAGCAACTAAGCCCATGCGCCACAACTACTGAGCCTATGCTCTAGAGCCCACAAGCCACAACTACTGAGCCCTCATGCCACAACTACTGAAGCCCGCGCACCTAGAACTCGTGCTCTGCAACAAGAGAAGCCACCGCAATGAGAAGACCACGGACCACAATGAAGAGTAGCCCCCGCTCACCACAACTAGAGAAAGCCCACGCACAGCAACAAAGACCCAATGCAGCCAAAAAAATAAAATAAATAAATAAATAAATAAATTTATTAAAAAAAAGAAGAGTTACAATTTGATGTGATTGTTTTTACTCCAGTACCAAAACAATACGACAGTCATCTGACAGGTGCTTTCACTACACTGCCTCTTTGTAGCCTCACAACAACCCTATGAGATACAACTGCTACTTTTTCTGTTTTACAGAGGATCAGATGAGGCGAGGTCTACAGTGTTTAAATCACTCCACAGGGTCACACATCTGACTGGTAAAGTCAGGATCCTGACTCTCCCTCCAGTGCCCACAGTTTCAGCATTTGCATCTCTCCTTCAAATCTGCTGCTCCAGTTCCTCTGGAGCCAGCAGAGCATGTCACAACCACGAGTTAAATCAGAATTAGCAGAGCCTCCGTGTGAGTTCCTAAGGAGCTCTTGCTTGTAGGCTTTGAGTTAGTAATTCTGCAAAGAACACACTTCTGTGTACTTCCCTGTTGGTGCCAGTGTCTTAGAGGATGAGGGAACCAGAACTGGTATCCCCCCACTCTTCTCAGGTCACCTTTCCTCTCCAGGGACACACCATCTCCTGTGAGAAATGGCCCCAGCCTCTGACTAGTCAAATCCTTTCTTCTCAAAGCCTTTTAATGAACAGTGTCAAATGTGGCACTGTCTGGCTTTTTCAACAAGTGGAAATTTCCAAGCATTAGAGCTTTGCTCACTTTCCCTAAAACAAAAAGCTTTGAGCCAGTCGTGGCAGTGACAGTCAATCACAGTGGCTCTACATTTGGAAGAATACCTAGTATACACACATTTGGGCTGCTTTAGAGGATGCTAGCTAAGCACACCACAAGGAGAAAGGGGGAAAACGTATTTCCCCCAAACCACCACAACGGTGAAGGACAGGAAGTTTGCAAGCCCAGGAGCAGTGACGCCCAGCTGGCCAGCACAGCCTGCCTGCACATCATTCCTTTCTCTTCCCTAGACTGGAGTTTCTCTGGGTTTTGTGAGCTAGAAGTAACCAGGGGTTTGAATTTCCAGCTTTGTCTTTACCAACAACTGTCAAAGTCCCCATGTTAATCCACGTGGGATCAATCTGTAGATGGCAGAGAAGGGATTTGGTCTCAAGTCAGCCTGTCTATAAACTTCATGTTTTTCTCCTGACAAGATAACAGGACAGGGGAGCTCAGGAAAGCATGTCCAGACTAGCACTGTAGCAAAACACTCCAGGCAGGGACCCAGAGACCTGGGTTTTAAACCTGCCTCTGAATGATAAACAGTTGTGTCACCTGAGGTCACAGCTGCTAAACCCTTGTATGCAGCCGTTCCTTCATCTGCCCATCAGTGGGTAGAGGGCTGAGGTTCGGCATACCATTTTTTTCACTGTCTGACAATGTAATCTGCCAACCTGAGAGCACAGAGCTTGGTGTATCAATTACTTAATTTTCTTTCGTGTCTGTCTCACTCTCTTAAGCTGTCAGCTCTATGAGGGGAGGCATTTCTGTCTTTGCTGTATTTCCAACAGTGCCTGCCCCTTATTAGATACTTGAGAATTATTTATGGAACGGAAGAAAAAAGTCTGGAGAGGGAGCATGGTGTAGTGCAGTGGTTTTCAAACTTTAGGGTGCATCAGAATCGCCTGAAAGGCCCATTTCAAAGTTTAGCAGGGGTCTAGGGTGGGGCCTGAGAATGTGCATTTTCCAACAAGGTCCCAGGGGCTGCTGCTTGTTCTGTGGGTTCTGAGACCTACTGGTATTGTGGAAAAGAGCTGGCTTCTGTAGCAGGACCTCCTTCATCCAAATCCTGGCTGTCGGCTTCTTTCACCTCTCTCAACATCAGCTTCCTCACTTGTAAAAATGCAGATACCAACAAGAACCGACCTCACAAGATTCCAACAGGGCCTGGTATTTCAAAAACCTTGTGTTTGCTAGTATTATCGGGAGATTTTTCTCTCCTGCTTTGAGGTTTTAGTCTGTATTTGTATTCGTTCTTCCAACAACAAAATGAGGATACATAGTTTGGAAATCCTGGTTCTTACCTCAATAGTTATTCTGCACGCTACTAGGGACCAGCTTTTCCCCGTTAAGATCTATATGGGGCTTCCCTGGTGGCGCAGTGGTTGAGAGTCTGCCTGCCGCTGCAGGGGACACGGGTTCGTGTCCCGGTCTGGGAAGATCCCACATGCCGCGGAGCGGCTGGGCCCGTGAGCCATGGCCACTGAGCCTGCGTGTCCAGAGCCTGTGCTCTGCAACGGGAGAGGCCACAACAGTGAGAGGCCCGCGTACCGCAAAAAAAAAAAAAAAAAAAGATCTATATGGATTTGGACCTATGCTGAGTAACAGAAAGAGATGTCTCACTTAAGAAGTCAATGTACCTTTAGCCTTTTAAGGTGAGTGTCTATATTTCCCAAACCAGGCAACATCTAGGTTCCAGCAATAAATAAAGAGGTCACCTTCTGCCTAGAGAGAGTGGCCATGACAGTCATCTCTGGATGGTCAAGGCCATGATGGATATCACCTTTCTGAGACCGCCTGGGCTGGCTGTGGGAGGTGCAGAGAACTTCCTCTATTTAAGCTGGAGGAAATTAAAACAACAATCAGATTTAAGTGGCCTCTATCAGGAAATTAACTTTAATGGATACTGTCATCACCAGGCCTACCTCAGAGTTGCTGGGTTCACAACACAGGGATGCAATAAAAAAACCAGGCCTAGACGCTGAGTTACCTACCCGCAACTCATGATCAATCTTGTCTTTACTACTTTATGTTTGCTTTAATATGTTCCTCTCCCTGTTCATTCAAGCTTTTCTATGATTCTGTTAAACTGATCACAAACCTTTGCAAATGATTGCACACCTTACCTGAGACAGAAGCTCCATTGGGAACCAAAAGATGGAATCGTTTTTTGCCACTTTCTCTTAAGCGAGATCTGAAAAATTCTCTCTTCTCCATCATATTCCAACCCTAGAATGGAGCAGTCCTTTCCGAGGGTGCTTGGAGGGGACTGCCCTGTTTCTAAGGAAGTCCTTTCCTTGCAGAAGGATGAGAACCTGCCTTGTTATCTAGGCTACATGATCTGGGGCTCTTCCGGATCAACACTCACTTGAATTCTAGACCCAGTCCAGTCTCCAGCCTTCCTCGACCCAGCTGGCTTATGAGAATCTCCCTCTATTCAAAACACCTCCAGATTTTCCACTGAAATTCAGGCCTGCGGTTCAGCTGTCATCTTTGTGTGTGTGTGTGTGTGGGGGGGTACGTGGGCCTCTCACTGTTGTGGCCTCTCCCGTTGCGGAGCACAGGCTCCGGACGCGCAGGCTCAGTGGCCATGGCTCACGGGCCCAGCCGCTCCGCGGCATGTGGGATCTTCCCGGACCGGGGCACGAACCCGTGTCCCTGCATCGGCAGGCAGACTCTCAACCACTGCGCCACCAGGGAAGCCCCAGCTGTCATCTTTACTTGTGACTTCAAGATCAAGAGATCAAAATCAAGTGATCAAGGGCAGTAAGAGGGAGGCAGTTTGAGGGAATCTGACCTCATGAGAGAGTCTCTGACTTGTTAACAAAATGGGCCTCTGGGGTCAAGGAACAGGAATGTGGCAGATCTGACAGGCCTGGCCACCCAGTCCACCTGACAGCAGCACACGATGGGGGAGAGCACAGACTCTGGAGCCACACAACTGGGTTTGAATCTTTGTTCCACCACTTGTTAGCTGGGTGAGCTCTGGCACACCTGCTCGTGCCTCAGTTTCTTCATCTGTAAAATCGAAATAATAGTTTTTCTACCTATTATTAGGGATTATTAGGAAGCTTAGTTCAAATATGTAAAACAGAATGGTGCCCGACACACATTAAGTGTTAGGTGTTTGTTAAATGAATAAGATGTATTGAGCCCTGCTATGTGTCACAGATGGCCAAGAAATGGCTCTTATTCTTAAGGAATTCATGGTCTGGTAAAGGAGACAGGCTTGGGAAGAAGTAAGTGGTGCAAGTTATGTGTGGAGTGATGAACTCTAGTTGGAGGATAAATATAGCAGCTTCCTTTTATTAAGCATCTATTAGGTGCTTTCTACATCTGTCCTCTCTTTAATCCTTCTAAGAGTTCTGCAAGGTAGGAATGATAGTCTCAAGATATCTATGAAGAAAGTTTAAGTCACTGACCGACTAGTCACAACCAAGCGGCTGAGCTGGGATTTGGATGCAGACCTGCCCGACTTCAAAGTTCACGCTCTTCCTCTTGACAAGATAAAGGGGTGAGACGCTAGGAAACCATGTGCCATGTGCCCTGCATCCCAGAAGAAACAGGTGCGGCCAGAGGGCAGGAGACTAGTTTTTTTTTTTTTTTTTTCCTCAACCCATAGATAACGGTGTGACTTTGGAGCAATTACTGTTTTCCCTTGTGCTTCAGCTTCTCCAGGGATAAAACAGTGTTCATCTGTGTCCTACCTGCACTGCCAGTTAAGAGTTAGTGTGAGATCAACAGCCATAACCAGGCAACCCTGAGAAGCATCTAGAACGCTAGAGAAAAGTAGGATGCTCCACCTCTAAACCTCAGAGCACAGCAGCCTTGGTGGGATGATCTGTCATCCTGTCTTTCTTGAGCTGTTACCATGCAGTCCTATCTCCTTACCCAGGCTGAAAGCTCCCTGGGGGCAGGGACAGCATCTCCCCCTTCCTGTAATCCTGTAGCATTCTGACCCGTGTTAGACACAAAGAAGGAACACACTAACCAGCTGTTAAGGAACAGAACTCCAGCAAGAGAGAAAGATTTCAGTAAAAAATGACAGAATGTGTCCAAGGAATCATAGAAGGATAAGGGGTTTGGTAGAACAAGTCAAGAGGACTAAAATAAATAAATGCAGAAAGGAACACTGTCTGGTTCTGAGACATCCCAGGCACAGATAAACTCAGGTTAGGCCCTGGTACTTCCAGATTCAGAGAAGAGCAAACTCTCTAAACCTCTAAAGGTTTGCCAATCACTAATTATATGGCAATTATTCTATTTTGGGCTTTTGCTAATGAGATCTGGGAAGTGTCTTAATTACCCAAAATTATGAAAATAATTTCAAACTTGACCCTAGGGCTAGTTTTACTCCACTTAGGAAGAAAAATATAAATGAATGTACACGGGGTTATTTTTTATTAAGAAATAGTCTGCATTTGCTGCAACTCTAGGCTCCTATTGTAAATCCAAGTCTACAGCATCCCAATACTTTGATGTTTGACGTTTTGGGCACATTTGCAGTGTCACTGTTACATTCAATAGACTGCTGGTGGATTTTGGTAACTTCCAGAAAAAGGCGACCTCTTTCAACCGTGGTGCCTTAGAAATCCCAGTCACTGCTAAAGGAGAAGAGGTGAATAGGTGGGGCCCTAGGACATAGTATAGAAGTAGGAGTAGAGAGGATAAGAGGAAATGGTAAGCTTGTTATATAATACACGCTTTCCCTCCTGAACTGCTTCCTACAGCCAAATAAAAGGGAATTTCCTCAGATAGTACTACATCCTATTTGGATATACCTTTAGTAATTTAGAACCTGTTTTTGTGATGTCATAAGGAGGGGAGTTTAGTACGGAAGGTAAGAGTATAACTCTTTTTTTTTTTTGCGGTATGCGGGCCTCTCACTGTTGCGGCCTCTCCCGCTGCGGAGCACAGGCTCCGGACGCGCAGGCTCAGTGGCCATGGCTCACGGGACCAGCCGCTCCGCAGCACGTGGGATCTTCCCGGACTGGGGCACGAACCCGTCTCCCCTGCAGCGGCAGGCAGACTCCCAACCACTGTGCCACCAGGGAAGCCCCCAAGAGCGTAGCTCTTAATCCGATTTAGCAACTACTTAACTGCCTTAAGCAAGTTACTTAGCATCTCTATGCCTCCCTGTCCTCAGGTATAAATCAAGGTATTAATTGTATTACCCCACAGGGTTAATTACAGGCAATATATGTAAAGCCCTCAACAGACCCTAGACTAGGGGTCAGCAAACTATGGCCTATTGCTAAATCTCACGTGGTGACTGTTTTTGTAAATAGAGTTTTGCTGGGACACAGCCATACATATTCCTTTGCATATTGTCTGTGGTGGCTTCCACCCTGCAGTGACAGAGTTGAGTAGTCATGGCAGAGCCCATATGGTCCACAAAGTCTAAGATATTTTACTCTATGGCCCTTAACAGAAAAAGTTTCCCTACCCCTGGTTCTAGACTCTAGAGCACTGAGTGAATGATGGTTAAGAGGGCAGAAGACCAGGTACCGTTACAGCATTTTCCAGATAAAAGAAGAAAAACTCAATAGGGTTACGTTCCTGACCCAGGGTAGCAAAGCTAGTAAGTGCCAGGCCAAGACGAGGCCCTGACTGTCTGCCTCCAAGCCCAAATGTTTTCCTACTACATTCTACTGACACATTCATTTCACTTGATAAACAACCAGGGCTGAGTCGGTGCTGCCAGCACATCAGTGGCTGAGCCTCGCCGTTGACTTCTGTATGAAGGACACACGCTTGTGAGTCCTACCAGCTGGGACTCATCACAAGAGGATGTTAAGAGACCCCACTACAGCCCCGTTTTCCAAAGTGTGCTCTGTGGAATGATAATAGGTCTGGGGTTAAAAACAGGGTGCTGTAGTCAAGCATATTTGTGAAAAGTGGAGTGAAACTAAAGAAGTTTCTTTGCTGCAGGACTTAGAGCCTTCAGGGTATCAGCGCACAGTGGCACCGATGCACTCCGAGAGGACACAGTGAGAAGCACTGCAAATCAATCCCTCCTCTCCCTCCTCATCCTGGGAGCTACCCAGCAGGACTGCTGCTTTTCAGAACACTCTTTGGGAAATACTGCTTTTTTGGCCTCAGAGATACTGTTTCCCTGTTTCTAGGAAGGGCCCCTACCTCCCCATAGCCAGATGACATATTTTTTAATTAATTAAAAGAAGTTAAAACCAAGGAAATGCCCTTTTAATGACAGCTGAAGCCTTTACTGACCAAATAGTTCCAGGAGTTATTACTAGAAACACATGCTTTCTAACGCTGCTGAGAAAAGATTTAAGTAGCAGTTTATGCTCCTTCTAATCGTCCTAGACTTTCATACTTCTGGGTTGACCATGAGACAATCAAGACCATCTGTTCCATGTGGGAATCAGAAGTGGAACAAGTGAGAGATCATAGTTTTGTAAAACATCTGCCACCACCCTCTCTATGAAACCAATCACTTTGAGAAACATCTGTAATGTATGAAGTACTTACAGTCGACTCTAATCTTGCGGTAATAGCTTAATTAGGCCTACAAAAAAAAAAAAAAATGCCCCCTCCTTCCAGGAGCCTGGCAACACATCTGTGATTCTGTGGTTCAGTCTCATGTTGCTCTCCCACTTTGTCTTTTAATTCAATCTCAACTATGAAAGTGGGAAACATTTCTAAAGCTTTGGTCCCCACATGATTTTCCAGCACCACGGCCTGTATTTTCTTTGTTCCCTTTCTTTGTTTTGCATGTTTCCCCATTCCTGAGACTCAGTGGGAACACGGCAGTCTTCAGAGACCCTCCCTCGGGCTAGGCTAGGCTGCCCTCCTTTGCCAACTTAGCACTCTGCAACATTCAGAGTGCAATTCAATCACTCTTGAATTGCTCCATTACTAGACACTTAAGTCCCATGAGGCAGATCCTGTTTACTACTGTATCTTCACAGCCTAGTCCAGTGCCTGGCACCTAGTAGACCGTTAAACAAGTATTTCCGTTTGTTGATCTCTGGCTCTGTGGAATAAGTTGTTTCAAGATGGCGAGAAGGGAGCAGTTCATACATGGTCAAGGTAACCTGGTTTCAGTAGAAATATAAGAATTGTTGGGAAGCTGTGGAAGGAAGTAGGAAGAATCTGAAGAAGCACAGAGAAGACCCCTCAAGCACGGCAGCTTAAGAAGAAAATTCTGAGACTCTGGAAGGGGAGAAAACTAGAAAGAGTAGCCTTGAGACAAATACTTCAGGGGTGTTTCAGAGAAAAAAGAAACAGAGTCCAACTAATTAAGACGTATGATGTGCGAACTTAGTCGAATGAAGTTGTGAGTGTTTGGAGAATTGTCTCTGATAGGAAGAGTCTACAAAAGCAACAAAGAAACACTGGCTGATTGCATACTATGTCGGGGCAGCAGGGAAAGGGGAAGAGACAGGCACTGCTCTGAATATGACCAATTTCATGGTCTGATAAGGGAAACAGATATGAAAATATTTAAAAACAATGTGAAAAGTGTTGGCATTCATTCATTATTTCACTCATTCAGTCACACAACAAAAGTTACTCTACACTCTGTGTAGAGACTGAAATGACCACCTCCACTGGGAGAGTCCCAGAACATCACATGCAAGGTGATAATTCAGCAGACTATCCAATGGGGCTCTTTTTTAAAAAAAATATAGTTATTATTATTAATCTTTGATTCTAATCTGCTTTGGATCCATCACATGAGAAACTCCTCAGATGCCATATTAATACATCCCTTTGCTCACAGACACACAGATTCCTGAAGCCAGTCCTCCACACCTGCTTCCCCATCCACTCTGCTGGGGATCTAGCAGGAAATAATATATTTTAAAAAGTCATAAAACAGAAACGGCATTTACGATGAGAAGACAGTAAAAACAGTTAACACTAGTGAGAGCTTCCTCTGTGTCAGGCGCTAGGCAGACTGCTTTACATGCTGGAGCTTATGAGAACGACTTCTCAGTATCTGTACCATCTCTGCTTTCACCTGAGGCATCTGACATTGAGCAAAGTTAAATAACCTGTCCAAGGTCATGCGGCATGGGTGGTAGTCAAGCTCGGGTCTGCTTGACTTCAGGGTCGGTGTCTTGTCTCAGTGAGCTCCTTTCACATTGTGGGAGGGCAGTGTTGGAGGGAGAAGAGGCAAGATGTGGGAGGGAAAGAGAGAAGGTGGAGGAGAGACAGAGTGAAAGGGGACAGGCGAGAGAGAGGCCAAGTGTTTCCCAGAGGTGACAAGGGAGAGTGGAACGGCACGCTTTGCATGCAGTTGGGGTTAATCAATAGTAGACACCTCCTCAGGGATCTTTTGTCTCAAGAGAATGACCAGTAACTAGTTGGATGGAATTCTGTCTGCTTGAAAACACTACGAATCAGTGACATTTCTCACCAGAAGGCAGACTGCCTAACTAAATAAAAAACTCGTCTTAAGCAGGGATGAGCCCACCTTATGTTTCTCCCTCCCACCCAGGTGCTCCGAATCGTGTACAGCTCTCAGTCCACATTTGATATATGGATGAATGCAAGTTGCTAAGGAACACAAAATTTTCGGGAAGAAGCACTCCTTTCAAAGCCAAATAAACCTGTTTGTCTTCTTGCGATCTTGTGAGAGTTAAAGCAAAAGCACTTACTTGGAATGGAAATTGATTAAAGCTTTTGGTAATGAGTTCAAAAGCAAGTAACAAAACCAAATGGCTGGGAAAGTCAAAAAGAAACCAAACAGGATGGAATCCTAATGTTAGGTGAAAACTTTGCCCTTAAAGCACAGGAAGGTAGAACATATGAAATTGAGAGAGGCAACTGATGAGAGGCATGATTTGCATTCCACCTGCATTCTAACCTAATGAAAATAAAGCCATGTGCTGGGGCAGGGCTGTCACTTTCAATTGATCCAAATTGTTTTGCTTGTCTCACAATGTGTTTCAAACATATCAAACGCACTTGCTGTTTTGAAGAAGTAGTCCATAACAAGACTGGAAATTAATAGTGGTTTCTGAATTACTCTCAAACATACAAAATGTCAGCCTTTTCTTTTTCTTTCTTTTTTTTTTTTTTTAAGACAGAACTCATTTTTCCAAGATGACCTAACTTCCATGATGGCTAAATCTGTTTAAAATAAGCATTCCAAATAAACTCACCTCAGGGCTGACATAAGACATAAAATGCACATTTACTTTGATGCCAAGTAATGTTACACGTTAAGATTTAACAAGAATAAACAAATTAATTCACTTTAAAAAAGACATTTATTGTAATCTTGCTCCATTCCACTTTTCCTTTTGGTTTTATTTTGATTTTTCCCACTTGTTTATTTATTCTAGTCTAAAAATGCTTAAATTATTCAGTAATGCACCAAAACATTAAACAATCTCAGATGCACTCACGACAACATTAAGTTCTTAAATCCCTATAACTGTGTATGACATGGAACCAGCCCCTGTACTGCCTTAATTAAATAAATTTCACCATGTCCTCTGACTGTATTTGTCAGGATTTCTGGGAGTCAGTGATCACCCACATTGGGATGAAAGAACAGGACACACAGCAATTTCTTGACAGCAACTGCATTAATTTTTCTTTTTTTTCTCTTTGGGAACTGTGAAATTAAGTTTGGGGGAGATGAACAATCCCTTTAAAGCTTTTGTTTTTTCTTCCACTCTTTTCCCTTGACAACACCTAGTCTAGGTGTTCAGTCATTGCCTGAATGACCTGTGACAAAGAGAAAATACAGAGAGCAAAAAACAGGCTGGCCTCATTAAAATATCCACAGGAGAACCAGTAGATGAGGAAGTAACCTGTCTGTGTAAGGCTGGCATAATGGGAATACTGTCCAACCCTTGCACATCATAGATAGGAAATAAGTCTCAAAGGGCTGACGTGATCTGTCAGAAGACCTCTGACTAATACATGGACCTAGCATCCACACTTTCTGACCCCTAGGCAAAGATCTTTCCTTTCCACTACTGGACTAGGAATCAGGGGACCTGGGACCTGAGTTCCAGTCCAATCTGTCACTAGTTAATGTAAACTTTTTTTTTATTATGGTAAAATATACCTAACATAAAATGTACCATTTTAACCAGTCGTAAGAGTAGAGTTTGGTGGCATTAAGTACGTTCATATTGTTGTACAACCTTCACCACCTTCCATCTTACGAACATTTTTACCTTCCCCAACCGGAAGTAACTCCCCTCCCCCCACCCCCTCCCCCCACCCCTGGCAACCACCATTCTACTTTCTGTTTCTATGAATTTGATTACTCTAAGTACTTCATCTAAACAGAATCATAGAATCTTCATCCTTTTGTGTCTGGCTTATTTCACTTAGCATAATATTTTCAAGTTTTATCTATGTTGTAGCAGGCGTCAGAATGTCCTTCCTTTTTAAGGCTGAATAATATTCCATTTAGGTACATACATTTTGTTTATCCATTCATCTGTTGATGGACACTTGGGTTGCCTCTCCCCTTTGGTTATTGTGAATAATGCTGCTCTGAACATGGATGTACAAATATCTGCTTGAATTAATGTAACCTTTAATCCAGCAATTTCTCCCTTCCCTAGTGTCAATGTTTTCATCTCTAAGATGATGGTAGAAGGATATGCACCTTCTTGAGTACCCCATTTGCTACTAGTACAATCATTTCTCCAGGGACCACCCAGTATTTCACTAAGCTGGTTGCAAAGAGCTGTTGTTAACCCAGCCCAAATTTGGATTGCCACAAAATGAATAGCTTTGAGGTCAAGGATAAAGGTGGCAAGTTCCTCCCTGGCCCTGGGAATTCCAACTGCGTACAGAAAAGGGAATATGCTAGAGAGAGAATACTGGCAAGTTCCCTCTCCTACTCCCTGCTCCTAGCATCCCACCCTCTAGAAATTCATCCTGTGCAAAGATTCAATTCAGTTCAACCCGACAACCATTTACTGAGCACCTAGCAAGCACTGAGCTCTGTGCTAGGTATTTACTGGCCGGATCTCAGCATCACTAAACTATTTTTCTTTGGAAGACATTGTAATGGAACAGCATGTTTTTAAAAGTGCTAGCTGTTACAAGTTGTGACTTTAAAAAGAATAAATTAACTCACTGAAAAGGAAAGAAAAAAACAGTGTAAGTATGCAGAAGAAACAGACACTCTTCCATCTCCTGGCACCTTTGTCCCTGTTTGCTTCCCTCCTGCAGCCTCCATACTCTCCCTGGCTGTTCCACTCTTCCTTGAAGGCAGGATTTAAAACATGTACAGAGTCTGCTCAGCAAAGCAGTTAGAGAGCCCCGCTTACATTTCAATCTGGTCAGTGGCTTCGCAAGCCATTCCCTGGCTCAGGAAGTGCTTCCCAGCACAGGCAGCGAGGAGAATCCCTCGACTCCACCCCCCTCCGCCCTCCCGTAATGGAAAACAAGCAGGCCAACTTATTTGCCAAGACTGCTGGAGCACCCCCATGCTCAGTTTAAGTCTAAAATGACTTTTCCTGTCCAAGTTACTGATTTCCCTGAAAACAGCGAGTGATGATGAAACGGTGGACATTTAACTCAAGTTCTCTTTCCTAATGGTCCTGCATTAGCATTCTGTGAGGCAAAGCAGCAACAAACTTAACATACTGTGTTTTCCAGCAGGGAGGGAGAGAAGAGGTAGAGAAAAGCTGTTGAAAACAAAAGGTTATTTTACCTGATAGCATTTAAAGAACATTAGATTTGTACTCTATGACCTGGGCTGCGTAAACAAAGGGTCATTCTCGGCAGACAGGGTGCTGTTTGTCAGGTAGGGTTCTCCCTGGCCTGGAGCAAATGGCATCAAGTCCCATCTCTAAGTGACAAGCCCAGTGGACCAGAAGCCATCCTCCTGAGCTGCTGCTCGCCATGGAATCTCAAACAAGTTGGGAACTTTTGACTGATCTGATAAAAATCCCAAACCCACAGTAGCCCATTATGTGGGCAAACTATTCATTTTATATTCACTTCCTTGTCGTGTTAGTACAGAGGTCATCCAAAGAGGAGGCCTAATTACTCAAACTGTCAGAGGCAATGAGGAGGAGCATGTTAATAGGACTTGTATTTCACCCAGGAAAGCGGAGGCCTGACAGGGACCAGAAAATATGGCCTCGGTGTTGCTGTTTATTCGCAACGCTGAGATCAGTGGTTATAGGAGCCAAGCAGTGTGTGGTTGATAAAGTGCGGGGTGTCAAGCGGCAGCAGCAACTCGAAATTAGACTGACAAGAGCCAGCCCTTGGTGGATATTGATAGCTAATAAATAGGAAGCCTGGGGCTTCCCTGGTGGCGCAGTGGTTGGGAGTCCGCCTGCCGATGCAGGGGACGCGGGTTCGTGCCCTGGTCCGGGAAGATCCCACATGCCACGGAGCGGCTGGGCCCGTGAGCCATGGCCGCTGAGCCTGCGCGTCCGGAGCCTGTGCTCCGCAACGGGAGAGGCCACAACAGTGAGAGGCCCACGTACCGCAAAAAAAAAAAAAAAGGAAGCCTGGCTCAGAGGGGCATATCAAAGAGGGTGGCACAGCCAAGAGGGGTGTGCAGTTAGGCAGGGGCCAGGGAGAAAAGACAGCGGGCAGATTCTGTCCTTTGCTGAGAGCTGAAAGGGTTTGCTTGAAAATGAGTCTTTTTTTTTTTTTAATTGAAGTATAGTTGATTGACAATATTATATTAGTTTCAGGTGTACAGCATAGTGATTCAGCATTTTTTCAGATTATACTTTACTATAAATTATTGCGAGATAATGCCTACAACTCCCTGTGCTATACAATGTATTCCTGTTGCTTATCTATTTTATACATAGTAGCTTTGCACCTCTTAATCCCAGACCCACGATTTGTCCCTCCCCCCTTCCCTCGCACCTTCAGTAACCACAAGTTTGTTTCTCTACCTGTGAGTCTGTTTCTGTTTTGCATATGTATTCATTTGTATTTTTAGATTTCACATATAAGTGATATCATACAGTATTTGTCTTTGACGAATTTCACTAAGCATAATATTCTCTAGGTCCATCCACATTGCTGCAAATGGCAGAATTTCATTCTTTTTTATGGCTGAGTTATCTTCCATTGTACATATACTTGAAATGAAACTTTATTTCATTCAGCCAGTATTTCTCCACAGGCTGGTCTGCACTAGTCCTGGGCTGGGTGCTGTGATGCCAAGATGCACGAGAGGTCACCCCTACTTGCTGGGCTTATTTTGGAGAGCAGCCTCCCTTAAGAATGTGATGAAAGCTACAGACCTTCAAGAGAGAGAATTCACATTTACACCAAAGACACAGAATTAACATACAATTTCAGGGCTTTTACAGACTTGAAGCCCATTCAGGGGCATTTTCAGAGGGGAGTTCTGGCTTAAGAGTTCCCTGTCTGCTGTCACCACTTACTACAGAGGGGGTATATTTTCAGAGGTGAATGAGCATCATTTGCGGGGCAGAAGGAGACACACCACAAGGGCACTATTTTCATAACAGGATTTCCATCAGAAAACTAGACAATGTCTTCACATCCCTCACATTGAACCCCATGTTATTCTTTCTGCAGCAACATCTCTGTTGCTGAGGAAGCAGCCACAGTGTTCAGAGGCGTCAGCCAGCAAAGGAATCAACAGCTCCCGGAACGAGCAGGGCTCTGAGACTTAAGGGTACAGCAGTTGCACCTGAGGAGTTCCATAAACCTGGCACAGATGCCAGGCCCCCACAGGGCAGCCCCATTCTCGACCTCTGGGAAGGGGACCAGGCTTCTGATGGTTCCCTGGACTCCGCAGAGGATCACGATATGCCCAAAAGGTTTACAGCTTTATCACATTGATTCTTATAACAGCCTTTATGGAGGCTACTGCTATGTGTCCAAGCTGATCTATGACTAGGACATGGACTAAACCATTTTAGACAACTTTCATCAGCAAGGGAGAAATGCAAAGGGTTAAGATTTTTGTTTTTTGAATGTATTCCCCCGATTTTTTAACCCCCCCTTTCTATGTTTCTTTCTTATCACTTATTGTAATTCAAAACTGGATGTATTTGTTTTACTCACCTGTTTACTTGCTTGTTCTTTAGTCTCCCCTACTAGATTTTAAGGTCACCACAGCAGGATCTGTGGTCTATTTTATGCCTAATATATATATCCATTGCCAAGCACAGAGCCTGGCACGTAGTAGGTGCTCAATAAATGTTTGCAGAATGAATGAATGAGTGTATGTCCCTAAGTTCAGCTGAAAATAAAATTAATCAGAATACCATGAATCTGTGTTTGAATATGAATTCATTACTTCACTTCAAAATATGCATTGGGCATCTAATAATATTGCCAGCCCTTGTTAGAACCTAGGGATTCAGTTACCAAAAGAGCCTTGACACTGCCTTTAAGAAGCTCTACAGTCTCACTCCTTGTCTAAATCAGAATAAATAATAAATATAACGACTGAAACTATATTAGTAACCATAGGTGTTAGATTGTTCTTAAAATTCAGGTTATGCAAAGTAATTTGCACACATCTCATGGATGCTCGTAACTATCTTATAACTGAAATGCTGTTATTGGTCCCATTTTACAGATGAAGATCTGAGGTCTGAAGGGGTGACGTAAGCTGGTAATGGCCAGCAGGGGGCAAATGGGGGAGCTGGGGTTTGACATCAGCTGGGTCTGACTCTGAAGCCTGGATTCCTAGGATGAGCAATAGGGTCACGCCCAGGTGCTTCTAAAACATCCGGGAAACAGACCCAGAAAAATATAAGCTATATATGTGAACTTCCTTGCATCCTGTTCTGCACCCAGGTTTTACAGCCAAGAGTTTAATGTCATATGTCTTAATGGAGTTTTTCAGTTTGCAAAGAACGTCCACATAAAATGACACGTTTCACGCTCAGAGAAACTCTGTAGGGAGAGAAAAGAGAATATTAGCCTCTTTTTTCAGAAGAGGTAACAGTCTCAAAGAAGGCCTGGTTTGGGGCCACACAGCTGGTAAGCAGTAGTGAAGAGGCTCTCTGGTTCCTGGTATCATTTTAGTTTTTGCATTTCAAGGATTCAGAAACTATCTTAGTGGATCTTTGGCAAACAATCTGTGGGCGGCACAGGATCAGGAGACAGGAGAGCAGCAGCTTACTGGGGTGCAAGAGCCACCTGGCTTCTTTGTCCCAGCCTCACCACTGACGAGCTGCGGGGTCTGAGGGAATCACTTACTCTCTCTGGGCTCTGCTTTTTCCCATCCAAGTGTGGGATGGGGACCCTGACGACAATGAATCTATAAGTTACTTCCCAGCACTGACACAATGGGAAGCTATATCTCACCCCTTGTTTCTTTCTCCTTTTTGGCTTCCTTTCTTCATCTTTTAGATTCTTTTATAACATTTGGGAATTGGATGTGACAAAGGCTGTCTCCTCAGGACTAAGGACCTTGGCTGTCAGGTCTCAGAAACACAACCGGCCCTCGCGCATGGTGAAGTAGCAGTTCAGGGGGGAGGTGGTGGTCTTCGTCATCAGGCAGCATTTGTTATGATGGAAAATGGGGATTCCTAATACCCCGTGTCTCATATTTAAACTGGACTGATTCAGGGACTTTGCTACGGAGGAATCTTTACTTTAGGGCCAGAAATTTAGTCTATTTAGAATCTTATCAGGAACCGCCCCAATACTCCACGGGAGATGTTATTTTAATGTTAAAAGAAGCCTATTACCACAAATGTCCATTTAACTTTAAGCATTGTCATGTGTGTTCCTATAATGTTAGAGGAACTTTCAAAAGATGGGGAGGGTGGGAGGGAGGGAGACACAGGAGGGAAGGGATGTGGGAACAGATGTATATGTATGACTGATTCACTTTGTTATAAAGCAGAAACTAATAAAAAAAAAATTCAATCTTAGGAAGGTTGTAGTAGAAGTACCCATGTTCTAGTAACACATTTTTTTGGCTTTGAAAAAGAGTATTTGAAACAGATATTGTTTAACAAATCATTTTGTAATATTACTATGTCAGAAATCACCTGAAAATAAAAGCACAATCTATTAAAAAAAAAAAAAAAAAGGTATAGATCGGGCCTGGCTCGGGGCTTTTCCACACTCATGTGGTTGTTGGCAGCATTTACTTCCTGCAGGTATGGAACTTCAGGGGTTATTGAGCTGCTAGAAGCTGCCTGAAGTTCCTTGCTACATGGCTTTCTCCATGGGGGCCTCTCAAAACATGACAGCTTGCTTCTTCAAAGCCAGAAAAAAATAAAGTCTCTAAAGCAAGTCTGCTAAAGAAATGGAATCTTTTATAATGTACCCTAAACCCAAGGATGACATTCCATCCCCTCTGCAATAAAAGGTGACCCCCCCCCAAAAAAAAAGAATACAATTGCTTTGTGCAATGGGCCTCATTATCACAGAATTTAAAGGAGTGGGGGCGGGATTTTTTTCTATCATCTCCCTGACTGACAGCCTGCAGGGAGAGAGCCAGTTGGAGATTTGGAGGAGGCCTGTGCCCTAGTTCCCGCTCTCCCTGTAACTCAGTGCAATCATGGGCAAGTCATTTAACCTTGATTTCTGAAATTGAGAATGGAATCACACCAATTAAGCCTGCCTCAAAGGAACGGGAAAGTAGAATGGAGCCATGAGACAGTTCCCATTTCCTGCCTCTTCTCATTTTGCCCTTTCTGTTCATTTAATGTTGCCTGAAACCACCGCACTTGGTCACTACAGAATAAAAGCCGAGATCAGGTTGTTTCACTTCTCTGCTTAAAATTCTTTACAGGCTTTTCATTATCCAAGAATAAACCCCAAATCTGTGAGCTCCCCACACAGGATCCTCACCTGCATCCACTCCATTGGCCTCTCTGTGCCCTTTACTCTTTCGCCTCAGTCTCCTTGATTCTGCTATTTCCTGTTCTGAAGGCCTTCCCTCTCTAGCACTGCCAAGTGGCCGTGTCTGGGTCATCTTTCAAGATCTGGCTTGAACACGACCCTGTCTTTGGGTCCATAAACCTGCGCCGGCCCACCTTTAGCACGACCACCTTCTTTCTCCTCTGTTCCTACAGCCCTCTGTGAGGACCTTCATTTAGGCAGTTTCTGCAGTATTGTAATTAACGATGTTTCAATGTTCTCACCCCTCACTATATCAGTGTTTCTTTTGTGATCCTTGCATCAGGATTACCTGTGATGCTCCTTAGAAATGAAGACTCCTGGGTCCAACTGAAACTCAATGAATTCACACCTCTGGAGGAGGGTATGTCTTGGGCATGCTGAAGTTTAAGAATCACCGGGCTTGTGTGTGAGCTCTTGAGAGGTGGGCATCATGCCTGATGCCCTGTGTATCTCCAGGGCTTAGCACAGTATA
The DNA here is from genome assembly GCF_949752795.1 of Hyperoodon ampullatus. Taxonomy (NCBI): domain Eukaryota; kingdom Metazoa; phylum Chordata; class Mammalia; order Artiodactyla; family Ziphiidae; genus Hyperoodon; species Hyperoodon ampullatus. The sequence continues at coordinate 31,024,544 of NC_136920.1, read as the reverse complement.
CGTGGCACCTAGCAGGCACTCAATAAACATTTGTGAGTGAATAAATCACTTATGCCCTTAGGACATAGGCAAGTGGAGTTTTTTTTTTTAACATCTTTATTGGAGTATAATTGCTTTACAATGGTGTGTTAGTTTCTGCTTTCCAACAAAGTGAATCAGTTATACATATACATATGTTCCCATATCTCTTCCCTCTTGCATCTCCCTCCCTCCCACCCTCCCTATCCCACCCCTCTAGGTGGTCACAAAGCACCGAACTGATCTCCCTGTGCTATGCGGCTGCTTCCCACTAGCTATCTATTTTACATTTGGTAGTGTATATATGTCCATGCCACTCTCTCACTTTGTCACAGCTTACCCTTCCCCCTCCCCATATCCTCAAGTCCATTCTCTAGTAGGTCTGTGTCTTTATTCCCATCTTGCCCCTAGGTTCTTCATGACCAGTTTTTTTTCCTTAGATTCCATATATATGTGTTAGCATACGGTATTTGTTTTTCTCTTTCTAAACCATAATTCAAAAAGAGTCATGTACCAAAATGTTCATTGCAGCTCTGTTTACAATAGCCAGGACATGGAAGCAACCTAAGTGTCCATCAACAGATGAATGGATAAAGAAGATGTGGCAAGTGGAGTTTCTGTCCTGAGGGTTTGGCATGAAGATGTTTTGCCTTAAGATGTCTCTAGAAACACATTTTGTCTAGCACTGGGGCTATAAAAACCACTGTTGGGACAAAAGAGCTCACAGAGAATTGTCATGTTTCTTTGCTAACACTGTTCTACGTTGCTCTGCAAAAAGGATGGTGGGAACTTACAACAAAAGTGGAATCTGGGGGCTTCCCTGGTGGCGCAGTGGTTGAGGGTCCGCCTGTCGATGCAGGGGACACGGGTTCGTGCCCCGGTCTGGGAAGATCCCACATGCCGCAGAGCGGCTGGGCCCGTGAGCCATGGCCGCTGAGCCTGCGCGTCCGGAGCCTGTGCTCCGCAACGGGAGAGGCCACAACAGTGAGAGGCCCGCGTACCGCAAAAAAAAAAAAAAAAAGTGGAATCTGGGAAAGAAGGGCTTTGGGCAGGGAAAGCTGCTGCAGATGGAAACCTTGCAGAAGAGACCCTGCTGGCTGAGAAGGCCCGGAACGGACTGCCCCCCTTGTCCACATGTGACTCCGTGGTGGAGTCAGCAGGCGTTCCCTGCAAGGTTGCACGATCAATCCAGCTCTCTGCTGTGGGCACGGAGAGGAAACACACCCCTCTGAACTTTTTTCTTCTACCCAGAAACAAATAAATATAAAAAATAATAAAATAAATTTAAATATATATTTATGTTTGTGTATATTTATATTTCATATAAATATAAAATAAAGGCAAAATAAATATAAAAAGCTAAACTATGAGCAGCTAAAATGTAGCCTCTCGTGACCACCAAAGTAGAAGCAATGGATTCCCCAGGACAACCTCTTCACTGAAAAGAGAATTTAGGGTCCAAGACTAAAGGGGTGCACTGTCCTGCCCAGCTACAGGCTCAGTCTAATAAGCTCCACACCTTGAAGGCATTGCAGGTCCAGAAAGATGTGGGGACCTGCAGAGGTGGAAGAGCCACCTCTGTTATCCATTGGCCCTCCGGCATCCTTTCATTTAGCCGTCTTGAAAACCCATCTTTTTGAGGCTTTGCGGGGGCCATGACAAAATGAAGACGGAGATCGCTTTATTTTATTTGAGACAATCAAATTTCTCTTCAATAGGGCAATTTCAAGACTGGCTATTTTTGTAAATAGCGTACTGCAGCCCACCAGTAACACTACACCCTGCACACCTGCTTCTGGCTGCGTGGTGACATTCTCACTGAATTTGTTTCCTCCAATATTAGGAAAATAACTGATTTTCCCTTCCCACGGGGAAAACTGAGTGCACCAAAATTTCTGGTCATTTTCTACAGTGTGCACTGTGATTCTGAAATGGCAGATTTCACTGTGCACTGATAAAACCAAGCAAAGGAGACTGCTTCTTCTCTCTTGAGCTTCCCCAACTGGCTCAAAAAAGGGCAGATGCCCTCCCGCTATGTCTAACTTGATTACTCCCTTAAAAGGTTGGCAGGAGTCTCAGAGTTGCTCTCTGTGGGGCTGGCTTTGCCCTCCTTGAGGAGGACCAGGACAGTATCTGAATGGCATTTGCATGGAACTGGCGTCAACAAGGCAACTTCCGGTGCTCTCCCGGCTGCTGCAGGACACAAAAGAGGTCAGGGAAGAGTCATTCCTTTCCCAAAGAGGTCATCCCAGATCTTGTCTCCGTGCCACACACCTTTGTTTCATGAATTCCTTTGAGCAAGCAACAATTTCTTCAAAAGATTCCTTTAAAAAGGAAGGGGCTTCTTTTTACCTTGGCAAGGAGACTATTGTTGCTTGAAAACAAAAGCACCTTCATCCTGATGGCATTGCTATAGGAACCTTATTTACAGTATGACAAAAACCTGGTCCATTCTTACAGCCTCATTAAATCTAAGCCTCATTTAACTAGTAGGACATTTTTTACAATGGGTTTACTGGCGCACTGTGATAAATGGCTGTCTAACATCCTTCAACAATAGCCGGGCTCCAGCCATAACCATGATGTGTATAAACACAGCCAGTTTAACAATGCACAGTGCTGAATAGCAGGAAGTGAAGGCAAACGTTTTCCCCAAGCATTTTCTGGTATGTGTTGGGGGGTAAAAAAAGAGAAAAAAAATTTACTAGAGGGAAATTTATAATTTTTTTTTTTACAAGTTTAATGTTTCTGCTGAGGAGAGTAAAGAGGACCTTTGAAATTCATGATAGTTTAAAAAAAGTTTTCCTGAAATTTGATAATTTGATCTCTGAAAGATAAAAAGGGTTGGCAATAGACTGAAAATGACCCTGTTCTTCTTTTTCAAAAATCCTATATCTGAAAAATGAACAGAATGGCTTGTGAATATACACAGCTCACCCTTCTAGAAGCTGAAGTCTCGCTTGTTTACTTGAGAATATGGGTTAGGTTGCTGGGCAAGTTAAAACAACCAGTAGCAGGCCAGATTCTAAAGCACTAGTTTTAAAAAAATCAGAAGGTCTATAAACTCTGTATTTTTACTCTGTGATAGATCCTTTAACCACTGGATTCATATTCAAGACTGTGGAGGCCTCTTCCAGGTACTTGCAGGGGCCAAAGGGTGGAGAAGCATAAGGTTTCCTAACTTAGGGGAGAAACTCAAATGCACTCATCACATTTAGATCCTACCCAGATTTTCACTGGCCTCTGATTTAATTTCACACCAAATGCTATTGCATAACTGGACAGAGCAAAGCCTCTAGTATTTACACTGGAGACTAAGGTCTGACATTCTGTCTAAATGAAATTTCCCAGATGCCCCAAGAAGTTTTTACCTTGTTTCCACTCTAGCAGTTTGAAATGTCACTACATATTGCTGGAATGACAGGTGAGCAAAAGCCAAACCTGGCTTGGCTGGTGCTCAGAGCAAACAGGCCTGGGAAGCAGCCTAAGATCCTCCGCCCCACTCCCCTCGGAGGCGCTGGGAATGTTGTGTCCCACCAAGCAGCTCTGCCAAAGGGGATCCAAAGCTTTGCCAGTGACCCTCTCAAAAGGCTAATTAGGAGAGACTGTGGACAATTATTACTGAAAATAAAGGACATGATCTCTCTCTGTCTCCTTCCCTCTTCATGCTTTAAAAATAAAAGGCTGCCCTTTGGAGTGAGTTTTGGCAATAGCTCCAATTTTATTATTAGAATATACATTTAAAACAGAAAACCAGTTTTCCATAAAACTAGTTTACATAGTGTTAAAAAAATAAAAAAGCTAAGTGTATATCCTTAGGTTACTCCAGTGTCTTGTTTTTTTCTTCTTTTTAATACCAAAAGGCAGCTTCTACAACCTACACCTTCCTCCCCATATGGGATGGGAGGTGATCAGAAGGCATGGCTGTGTGCTTCATCAACAGTGTAAATCAATTAAGCATCGCTATTCCCCCCAGGAAGCCATCTCTTTGCAGATCAGCCTGGCTTAACATGATGAGATACGGGAGCTCCCCACTCACAAAGGTAAAGATCCCTCACCTGGACAGTCCTGCCCAGATCAGAACAGCCTTTGGGCATATCCAGAATTCATTAATCTGCCATCCATTCTGCCCTTCGAGACTGACACACTGATGCTCTAACCATGAGGCTCTGTGCCTCAGTTTCCCCAATCTAACATAGACAGGACACTGGTCTGGATAATGTTTCATCCTTAATTCAAAGCCTCTATGTCTTACTTTGGAAGTAGAGCATAATTTCTAAAAAATTGAAAACTCTCTCCAGGCGTGACTTGAGTTGTTCTTAATAAATATTGTTTCTCTATAGAAAACCTGCACTAGGATGAATAACAGAGGAAACCTTGTGGCAGTTCCTTTAGTTTTGCTTGTCATCCCCCAAAATGAGGTGCAAATAAAGAATCTGGGGGAAAATTCACCTGGAAAAGAGACAACAGCTAAGGAGAACACTCAATTCTCTCTGAATATCTGAGGAGCTGTCTGACATGTGGACTGAGGCATAGATGGATATAGGTTCAATCAAAGGAGAACATACTGCCTTTCCTGATGAATGGCCCTTAGCTGAGAGGAACAAAAGCATTGCAGTGCAAGTGGAAGGAGAACCAGCACCCAACCAGCAAAATCAATCCTGACCATACATGTGGTAACAGGTGGCCTGGCCACATCCTTTATACTACTCAGATCATTAAGCTGAGAGTGGATGAATTCATTCATTCTCATTCTCTCTCATTTTTTTTTTTTTTTTTTTTTTTTTTTGCGGTATGCGGGCCTCTCACCTCTGTGGCCTCTCCCGTTGCGGAGCACAGGCTCCGGATGCGCAGGCTCAGCGGCCATAGCTCATGGGCCCAGCCGCTCCACGGCATGTGGGATCCTCCCGGACCGGGGCACGAACCCGTGTCCCCTGCATCGGCAGGCAGACTCTCAACCACTGCGCCACCAGGGAAGCCCCTCTCTCATTCTTAATACCTCTCTTTCTCTCTCTCTTTCACTCCTGTGTTAAGGACTGTTGTAGAGGCACTGGATGGCTAACTAAACTTTAAGGAATGTTGCAATTCAGAGATTCTGTCATCCTAAAAATCAAATGAAAACAGGAATGAAAAGAAATGGCCTAGCCTCCTATTTCTTCACTCACATTTTTTTCATAGGGACAGTATATTTATTTGGGGCCTTTCCAGTTTCTTAAATAGTGCCATAACAGCCTCATATTTAAGGACTTTTACACTAGCACTGTCTTTCCAGGAAGGTTAGGCTCTTAAAACACTATGTGAGCACTAGTTATTCATTCAACCACACAGCTAGCAGTATGAACAAAAACTGTTTAGACCGATAAATACATGGCAGTAGGAATTAATTCACACCTGGAAAAATAGTGATCCATACCCCTGTTAAAAATTAATACCTCTGCAAGAGGAATAAGTTGTAGAAAAAAATTCCTGGTGGGGATCAGTCTTGTCAGGCTTTGTTTGATACATTTTACTCTCCATGTTTTAAGATGAGGGAGTGCACTCAGAAGGTTTTAGACTTTCTGTGAAAAAGGCTCATCAGCATCTATGGAGTAAAACACCACGCTCTGAGAAGGCTCACCCAGCTCTACTCCCTGAACATGTTCTAAAGGGATGCTGAGGGCTTCCCTGGTGGCGCAGCGGTTGGGAGTCCTCCTGCCGATGCAAGGGACACGGGTTCGTGCCCCGGTCCGGGAGGATCGCACATGCCGCGGAGCGGCTGGGCCCGTGGGCCATGGCCACTGGGCCTGCGCGTCCGGAGCCTGTGCTCCGCGGTGGGAGAGGCTACAGCAGTAGGAGGCCCGCACACAGCAAAATAAATAAATAAATAAATAAATAAAGGGATGCTGAGAACCAGAAAAGGTGGGGACGGAAGGAGAGCGAGGTTTTCTGCCCTGGTCTGGGACAGGGTTCTTTCAGGGGCTGGATGCTTAATGATGACATAAACCCATAATAAGACAGCTCAAAAGAAGTTTCTCACTCATATACTGATATGGCATTTCAACCTTCTAAGTTTTCAAAGTGGTCCTTTCTTTTCCAAAGGCTGGAAACTGATGTCTTCCTTAAGTCACCTGAGAAGCTTAAAATGACCCCTTGTCATTTTCAAATTGCTGATATGTGCCCCAAATTTGTAAAGTTTCAGACCCTAATAATACCAAAAAGTAAATAAAAGTCCATGGAAGAAAGCCAGCATTTACTCAGTGCCCATTAAATTCCAGAGGTCTTCACATAGGTGGTTGCATTTAATCTGCAAATCAGCTATTTCACAACCTTTAGGCTGATGAGGCTCAGAGAGGTAAAGTAACTTGCTCAGGATCTCACAATTAGTAAGTAACTGAACCAGGGTTCAGACACAGGTCTAACTCCAAAAGCCATGTTCTTTCCAATGCACCAGAGGCTCCAATAAAGTTTGCAGTCTACGCTGTTTTGGCATTCTAAACCTAGTAACAAGCGTCATCCGGGGTTTACTTGTGGACTGCCATATTCCTAATTTGGGTCTTCATTCATATTTGGGTCTCCCCAGAATCTAGGTTCTCAGAGTGAAGATATGGTTTGATGATACATGCACCCCAATGTTCATAGTTCATAGCAGCATTGTTTACAATTGCTAAGATATGGAAGCAACCTAAGTTTCCATCAATAGATGAATGAATAAAGGAGATGTGATGTACACATGCACACGCACACACACACACACACACACGGTAATACTACTTAGCCATAAAAAGAATGAAATTTTGCCATCTGCAACACCATGGATGGTATTATGCTAAATGAGATAAGTCAGAGAAAGACAAATACTATATGATATCACTTACATGTGGAATCTAAAAAATAAAACAAACTAGTGAACGTAAATAAGAAACAGACTCACAGATATAGAGGATAAACAAGTGCTTACCAGTGGGGAGAGAGGTGGGGTGAAGGGCACGATAGGGGTAGGGGATTAAGAGATACAAACTATTATGTATAGAATAAATAAGCTACAAGGATATATTGTACAACACAGGGAATATAGCCAATATTTTATAATAACTCTAAATAGAGTATAACCTTTAAAAATTGTGAATCACTATGTTGCACACCTGTAATTTATATAATATTAGACATCAACGATACCTCAATTTAAAAAATGACACTAATGAACCAATCTGCATTGAATTCCTAATACCCAAATGTCCAGGGCAACCTCTGATGTTACAGCACCTAATGCACATGGGGTGTTCCTGGAACGTAAGAAATGGAGCCCTTCCTGTAACACACAATTCATGTCACAGTGGAAGGAGCCCTGGGCTCTCATTCTGGCTCCTCCAAAGCAGCACCTCCCATCTGCTTCTCAGTCTGTTTTCTCTTGTGCTAAATGAGCGATTAAGATTAGATGATCTCAAAGGTCCTTTCCTGTTCCATGCATGAGAAAATGTTATGCAGTTGGGAGAGAAAAAGTGAAAAAATAAAATAAGGAACCAAGAAATGTTAGTGATGGAAAGAAACTCGGAGGTCAGTTAGAAATCAATCAATATTTTCATTTTATACATGAAGAGAGTGAGGGCTAAAGGCACAAGGTGACACCCAAAATTATATGACTACAAAGTGAACCATCTGTATAACTGGGTTCCCTGAGTTGCAGCAGCAACCCTTCTGCTGTAACACAGAGCAGAACGAGCTTGAAATGAAACATATAACTAAGGGGAAAATATTTTAAAAATCAATAAAAGTCACAATTATCCATACCTCAATAAACCCAGAGTCCTGAATTAACTGGATTTTAAATTATTTTGCCCTCCACTTTACAGGAAAGAGGCAAAAATGTATCCCAATCAGGAGAAGTTTACAAGGAGAAATTCGAGGAATAAATACACTGCCAACTCAAACAACTGCAACTTCAAAGCCAGTTGTTCTCACATTTTAGGGGGCATAAAAATCACCCTGGATGCTAAAGTGCAGATTTCCGTCCCACCGTCAAAGGTTCTGATTCAAGTCTAGGCAAGGCCCAGCCACTGGATTAACAAGAACCGAGGTCAAGGCTGAGACCTGTATTCAGGAACCACGGTTCTGAACCTAGATGAGCGGGACCAATAAAAGTTTGTTAATTATGGTCACCTGGAGACCCTAGACGACCGCCCCCCCCGCCCCGACTTAAAATCCCTAGGGCAATTTCCAAAAGGTATTGAAATAAAAGAGTTGTTTGTTTAATCCTTAGAAATTTAAATTTACCCAACCACTCCATCTATCAAAAATGCCTGTTTATCAGGGAAGTGTTACTTTCTGTGCCCAATGTCAGTGCATTGATAAATAAACCCAGTTTCCTAAAGTGGGGCTTTTATGGGACCATGGAATATCTGTTTTGAAACAGACAAAGTCACTATGACAACTCTAATTTTATAATAAGAAAATACACAAACATCTCAGCAGAGAAAACAGAACCTAAACTATGGCTTTTGAAATGCTGCATCTCTTGAGGCTTTTCTGCAATTGGAAATGTTCAAGTCTTCATAAGAAAGAAGCCATTGTAGCGCCTGTAGGTCACTGTTATAAGGCGAGGCCTTGACAAGAAGATCATAAAATATTCAGTAGAGCAGTTTTCAAATCCACAAAGTTTCACATAGAAGCTCTTTCTCTGGGTCATATTATTCCAAGAGGTATTTCAAGCTAACAGAGTTACATGAAAAGGGAAGCAATGTTCTCCTGCCCGTTGCCTCAAACCCAGTCCCCAACCCAAAACCTGCCAGACATGCGGTTGCTTAGGTTGGGTTGTATGTACCGGCATCAAACATGTGTTTCTTTCTGGACATCCTGAGCAGAACATGTGTATTGTGACAATTAGTTTTGCCCAAGGGTGGCAACTGTTTTCAGAAAGCCAAACAGACATTCTCTTTTTCCAGAAAGGAGAGGACACAGTTTGAACTATCTGGAGACAAATGGCAGCAAGGGAGTCAGACCGGCGTCTGTTCCACTTTGCAGTCCACACGGACACTGGTGTAGAAGAGAAAACACCGCAGGCTCGGTCACACAGAGGCACATAGGGCATCCTGTACTTGGCACACAAAAGACCAGGTGTGCCCTGAAATGAAAGAGTGCTGGACAGCTGAGAGTTTCACACCCTGTTTACAGCATTTTCTGTCTAAATCTAGAGGATCCTGTATTCTTTGTGAAAGCTCGCTTTGCTTCTCTGCATTTATTATGCCATAGTTTTAACATTTTATTCTTTTCCTCTTTTTTTTTATACATTTCTGCTTTCCTTAGCCATAATATAAATGTGGAGTCCAATTCCCACTCTCACCCACCTCCCCCGCCAAGTGGAGAAAACCTTTACTGATGAGAATTAGTCATCTCCAAGTACCATATTTTGGGGTGTAGGGTGGTTGAGAATTGGGTGTGCTAAAAAGAACCCGATAAATTGCTGGTAGGAATGTAAAAACAGTGCAGCCACCACGGAAATGATTTTTTTTTTCCCCTCAAAAAATTAAACATAATATTACCACAGAGTCCAGAAATTCCACTTCTGGCTGTATACCCCAAAGGAGTGAAAGCAGGGACTCAAACAGAAATCTGTACACCCATGCTCATAGCAGCATTATTCACAATAGTCAATAGGTAGAAGCAACCTAAGTGTCCATCAATGGATGAATAAACTAAATGAAGCATATACATACAATGAAATATTATTCATCCTTAACAAGGAAGGAAATTCTGACACATGCTACAACATGGATGAACCCTGAACACAGTATGCTAAGTGAAATAAGGCAGACACAAAAGGACACATACTGTATGTTTCCACTTACATGTGGTACCTACAGTAGTCAAGTTCATGGAGACAGAAAGTAGAATGGTTGCCAGGGGTTGCGGGGGGGGCGGAGAAATGGGAGTTATTATTTGATGGGTATACAGTTTCCGTTTGGAATAATAAAAAAGTTCTGGAGATGGCGGTGGTGATAGTTACCCAACAATATGAATGTACTTAATTCCACTGAACTGTACATTAAAAATGGTTAAAATGGTAACTTTTATGTTATGTATGTTAACATAATAAAAAAACGTAAAACACTCTGATAGGAAAAAGGGGATGTTGCACCAGAGATACCACTGAATGGGACTCGGTTAGCACTTCATTTGAGCCACAGCAAAGCCCAGCGCCAACCTGTCTACCCCTGCTGGAGGGGAAAGGATGCTCTACCTTCTGCAAGTCACACTCCAACATCGGTATCACGTGAAGAAACCCCAAAGGCTGTCAGGGCTGCTACGGGATAAAGAAATGGCTACACGTGACCTGACAGCACAAAGTCTGGCACCGTGAGGCAGGCATATGATAAAAAAGACCTTCAAAACGGGAGAATATTCCTTGAAAGCTGACTACAATGGCTACATCTTTATGAAGAGCAAACGTTCTTTTGGCCCTCACATATATAAGTGAAAAATCACCTCGACAACTTAATCTCTAGAATTTTTTTCCCACTCTTATTTCAGATTCTGAAGGTAAGCATCAGACATTTCCTATAACAAATGGAAACTCCGCTATGTTTCAGGAGATGGTCCTGTGTAAACATCTGGACAGAGTTGCCGGGCACTCACTGTCATGCATAAGCTCATCTGGTGAACTTATCAACTGTAATTCAACAAGTTTGTATGCCCCCTTCAGGTGCTGCCAGACCCAGAGGGCTGGGAAGTGGGGCGTTGGGGGATGCTGGGGGAAATACTGCAGGTACCAACACAGTGATCCACACTAAAGAACTTGGAAAGCTCCTCCCTGGTTCTGGGCACATTTTGAGGACATAAAACTCAAAGTTCACAGGCAACACCTGTTCTTCATTACCCCCCTTTCCAGGGTAAAGGTACCCCTGTACCAGTGAATAATCAAAGATATAAACATTCCGTTAACTTAACAAGAAACCAAAGACAGCAAAAAAGCAGAATGCAAACAAAACCAACTACAAGTACCAACCACCAGCATGAACTCGCTTATGTTATTCTTTGACCCATCTGGAAAGAGAGAAAAAATCACTCACAGCCTACAGATTCAACTTGGCCATGAAGGAATAACAAGACTTCAGTGTATGCTCTGCGTAAAAATCACTGTATAAATAATCCAAAGTATTTAAAATAATATAAAGATACCAAGAATCTTTTAAAAGTATGTCCAGAAACTTTTTTAAAAAGGAAGTGGGGGGGAAGTTGGTCTCTTTTAAGTATTATTTTAAACAATGACTTCCTTCATTTAAGGGAAAAAAAATCCTATTTCTATTTCTGGCCCTCCATCTATTTTCTTGGACTGGATCTCCAAGAGAAGTTTACTAACGTCCAAGTACTTGCAAACAGGGAATCCAGTAATATCCCATTCCCATCCACTCTAATGTCCATATAACTGATTAAATAAAAAGCCACTGTAGTGTGTTTAACTGATGGAAACTGAAATAAATAGATGTATTTATTACCCACATGGCAAAAAGTATGGAAAAGGGCGCAGTTCCTATCATCTGGTATTTCTTTGATGGATGGAAAGTTTAATAAGAAATCTAAAAAGGCATATGTAAAGAGATTTTAAACCTGGAAGGAAAAGAATCATACAGAAGGGAATTGGTTGGAGAAAAGAGTTTTAACTGTTGGAGGAAAGAAGGAAGGAATTTCCTCAAGAAACTGTGGTTTAGAAAAAAAAGGAAATACAGTAGTTAAGAATAGTTGAGTGACTTTGCAATTGAATTTGTCCATTTTTATTCAAATGGTAAACTTTTAAAAGAGAGAGAAGAGGTAAAAAAAAAAAATTCCGAACATCTTTTCTTTGTACAGATTTATGTCACTAAGAAAGGTTTCTTCGCTATCTATTCAGGCCAATTTTGAAATATCAGTTCCAATAAACTACTGAGAACTACTGAAAGAAATAAACACCAAATAATTGTAATTATGTAAAGGAAAGGAGCTTCAAAGGGGGAGCTGTCCACTTCCCGCCCTCAGTAAACAGCTCAGAGTGGGCATTTGTTGGTTGCTTTCCCATGCTCATTCCTCCATTTCTCTTCCCCACTGCCCCAGAATCCACTGAGCATCCATGGTAAGCTGACTGCACTTCAGGCCCAGCAAGACAGAGCTTGCAGCTTAGGCTAAGGCTGTCAGTTTCCATCACTCTGGCCCTGGCGATTGGGCTTATGACCCAAGTCAGCCAGCAGGATTAGCTGCAGGATTTTACTGAGTCTGTCTTCCCCCTATATGCTGTCTCTTTTCCGCTCAGTCCCCCAAAGCCACAGGCAGCTGTTTTGAAAACATGAGGAGACGGTATACCTGAGAATAGAGCCAACCTAAGAAACGGAAAGAGACAGTGCCACAGTCACATGGCTAAGGCCACGTTAAAACCTCCTCTAAAGCCATATTTACCTTTCAAAATACGTGTGCCAGTACATTTGTTCAAGCCAGTTTGGCTTTTCTGTCACTTGCAGCATAAAAATCCTCACTGATATGGAGCTATGCCTAAACTGTTACAATACATATTTTAATATGTTAAAACATCAATCATATGGAACCCATATTGGTGAATTTTAAAAAAAATGTAACTCAGGGAAAGGCTAAGCTGAAATTCACCCATGTAGTGTCTAAAGAGACAAGATTAAAAGAGAACATTTAAACTAGTAGACTATAAGCTGGTATATAGTAAGCATTCAATAAAAATTTGATTTAGTTATATTGATAATTTTTAGGCTATCTTAACAACTATGCAAATACTCATTACAAGTAAGGGAAATAAACACATATCAGCTTCTTTGATTTGATCTTTATCATAAAAAGCCAGAGGTAACCAGACTTGTGGATCTCACGGACTTGTAAAATTTCAAGGAATGTTTAAGGTACTAATAATAAGTTGTTAATTTTTATTCTAGCATGAAAGGATACTAAAACACAAACATGCACACATGCACTCACAAACACCCCACACTTGACTATCATCTACTACGTTTCATTAAAAAATAAAATTAAAGCCCCAAATGTAGGATGAACATAATTTCAGAATAAAGAATACCCCTTCCCAAGAAAAGTTGATTCCATACAATGAAACATGACACACATACACACTGTTTGTCTTTCTCACTGTCATAATAACACCATGAAAGTTTACTTCAGTTCCTCAATATACATAACTATAATAAACCATTTTGAAACTTAGCCTTTTCACTAATTCAGACTGGCTCTTTCTCAACTGTCTGGATACACAGCATTTCATGAGTCTCTTCTGTGCCACTGGGCAGAAACCTGTTAATTTGAGATGATTTTGCCTATCAGGAGAGTCTCTGATCAAGTTCACAGAAAAACACATGAATATTCAAAGTTGTTTCCTATTGCTCATCTTCAGTTTACTTTTATGATTTATAATTTTATAAAATTACAATCATAATTTATTTTATGTTTGAGTTTCTATCGTGAGGGTGCAAGGATTTAGGTAAGTGCTCAAGGAAGTTATCTGGTTAGGAAGCCAGCAGGAACACCCCTGAGGCATCTGGGTACCTCGCAGGCTCTCTGGGACCATCCCACTCAGCTAAGCACTCAGCTTTGCTATTAAGCAGACTGAGTCTGATTACTATTTCTGCTACTCAGTAGCTCTATGATTTTAGGCAAGTCACCTGCGAGTCTTGGCTCTGGGGTCGGCGCAGGGACGAGTAATATGTCTTTCCCACTAGGTTGTGAAGATGAAATAAAATGTTCAGCACCGGGGCTTCCCTGGTGGCGCAGTGGTTGAGAGTCCGCCTGCCGATGCAGGGGACACGGGTTCGTGCCCCAGTCCGGGAAGATCACACATGCCGCGGAGCGGCTGGACCCGTGAGCCATGGCTGCTGAGCCTGCACGTCTGGAGCCTGTGCTCCGCAACGGGAGAGGCCACAACAGTGAGAGGCCTGCGTACCGCAAAAAAAAAAAAAAAAAAAAAAAAAAAAAAAAAAAGTTCAGCACCGTCTCTGGCAAATGGTAAGTTCTCAATCAAACAGAAAGACCAATACTAAGCAAATTAAAAGGATCTCAAGTGTTTCGGGCTGGGATTGCGTTTAGAGTTCATGTAGGTATGGTAAGTAGGTGAAGCTAGAATATGAAAGCAATTGGAAAAAGTGATGGGGTCCATGGACCTCAGAAGACCTTAAACTTATTTATTTATTCGCTTAAACAAAATACCATACATAGAAAACAACATATTTGGGGTCCAAATGTAGCCCTAATTCCTAGTTTAGGGTCTTTGGCAGGTAGAATCTGAAAAGATAGTGAAAAGGAGAATGTTTCAGTGAATGGAATACCTTAGAAAGCTACACCTAAATTTGTAGTAATTATAATGCCTTCCCTAAAGTAGCCACTTGCTAACACATCAGTCTATTTTATTCCTGTGCACCACACTTATCAGTCTCTGACATTCTTCTTTTACATTATTTTTATTTTGGGTCTGCTGATCTCTGGCTAGAATGAAAATTCCACGAGAGCACAGACGTTGCTCCTAACCCCGGCAAAAAAAAGTGTTCCACAAGTGTTTGTTGAATGACTAAAGGAAAGTTATTATGATTTGGTCTTGTGGGTTTCCACACAGTATCATTACTTTCAGATTAGGAATTTCAGTTTCTGAAATTTCACAGATTTATCTTCCGCTTTGAATGAGGACCCAGCTAGGACATCAATGTATGGTAAACAGGTAATTTAATAAAAGGATTCATGTTAATATGAAGAGTTAGTTTCAAAGGTGTTGAAGAGGAACTTGGATTTAGCAACTGTAGGATGCCACTGCCCTCCCATGGGGCTGGAATGACAAAAAGAGAAGATGCTGTTGCTGGCGGCCAGGAACACCCAACAACCGGGGCCATAACGGCCTACTCAGCAGAAGCTGCGACCCCTGAGGACAGGGCTCTCCAGGGGAAGCTCAACTCCAGAGCCCCACTGGAGGCCAGTTGGCAAAGGAGCCTGGAATCCTAGCTGGCAGCAGTCAGTCTGCCCTATGATGCAGACAGGAGCAGGGCAAGGGCAGAGAGTGGATCTGAATGCAAAGAACAAAGGATCAGCGTGGCCTGTGAGTTTTAAAACATTAATACCAAAGGGGCAATGACGTGCTTGGATCTAATCATATGCCAGGGACTGAGCTGGTTCTGTTATCTTCCCCCACTTTAAAGGCTTTTGCAAATTCAACTGAAACAGTACTTTTTGGCCCCCAAAACCTACTGAATTTTTGGATAAAATGAATTTGAAAGAGGCCTATTATCGAACTATTAAGGCCTGTGTGACCATGTCTATCTGACTCTACATTTGAGCCAACTCTATTTAGTAAGAATGGGAAACCATGTTCAATACTGTACATATTTGAACACACTTCTCAGTCTCTGAGATGAAAGACAGAGAGAGAGAGAGAGTTTGTGTGTGTAATATTATAACAAATACTTTCAGCATATACACATATTTCAAATTTTTACCTTCACACATGACAGAATAGTTAACAGAAATATTAATCTGTTTGGTTTTCCTTTGTTTTTCTCTCCCTTATTCCAAGAAGGCTTTTGTGTTCCTTTGCCTCAGGGGTGTTTGTAGATCATGGTTTAAGTGGAAGTTGCCAGAAACACTCCCTACCCCCACCCTTCCTGGCTTTTGTTCTCACTGAGGGCATGAAGTTAGGTCAACACCCTGGGAGGTCAGCCAGGTGAGTGCGCTTGGGGACAGGGGTCGGGGTGAAGGATGACCAGCAGAGCTTCTCCACAGTGAAATGGGAAGTCTGTCTGGGGTAGTGAGGACTCAGCTGGAGTTCCTAGCAAGGGGGCAGGGTGGGTGGGGGAGTGACAAGCCCTCAGCAGGAACAGCTGTGTGACATCCCTCAGGAGGCCAAATCATGCCCTCACCCCCAGCTTGGGCAGAGATTCCCCAGCCTGGCTCAGGGAAAACAGAGCCATCACCGGCTTTCAAGGGACTAAAGGGCCTTGAAACGCCACCAAAGGGCCCTTTGGCAGTGGACCAAAGTCCAGAGGGCCCCCTCCAAATGTCTAGGTTCTTCTCTCCGAGGCCCAGGGTTGGGAGCCTCAGTCATGAGCGAGATCTAATTTCTTCCTGCACTATGGGGTAAGGACTCAGATTTAAATTTATTTCAACTCTAAAAGCAAACAAACAAGTCGATGTGAAATTTCTTGCATCTGTGTATCCTAGTGGACTAACATTCACACCTTAAAAACTGAAGTTGCTGGCACAGAGTTATTGCTCATGTCTTGGGCTTTCATCAGTAGATGCAGCTGTGGAATTGCTGGGAGTGGGAATGGGTTGGTTATATTCAGAATCCTGACCTCAGAGATCGACTTGCTGATGGTATGGCAGAACCACGGTAAGATGGCAGGGGTGTCTCTTAGAGTAACTTAGGGATGGCCAATCCCACAATATCCACAGAGAAGGCACCAGAGGCCCCGGGTACAAGCAAAAGATGACGTATATTACTACAGTGTTTTCCAAGCTTCAGTCCTCGTGTACCACAGTCATGATTCATTTGCCACATCTGTGTACCACCTGTATTAATATTTACTAAATATTTCTCTACATATGGCCTCATTTTTAGTACTTACTTAAATAAACGTATCCTCACACTAAACAATAATATCCATGAAATCACAAGTTTGGTGTGCTACATGTACACACACATACACTCTCACTTTTCAATATGCGTGCCATAAATACAGAATTACTAAAGGACAGATGTTCATCTGTGCACTTCCTGAGATTATGTCATGCTTCATTAAGTGGCATAACTTAGCACTGTTTGGGAAACTGCATCACATGCATTTCTGGAAGAAATACAGTTGTTCTGGATATTCTGATCGCATTTTCTCTTCCCTTCGGACCCAGTTTCCAGACTTTGACAACTTTATCATGATGAGTGGTCTGACTATAAAATGGTACAGAGAGAGAAAAAGAAAGAAGAAGGAGGAGGAAGAGGAGAGAAGCAGAAAGAAAAGAGGAGAAGAAAGAGAAAGAAAAGATGCCCAGGCAAGAGATCCAAACAAAAATATGAATAGCCTAGGAACCTCTATATTTGTGTATGTGTGTGTAAACAACGCGATCACACCAGTTACGTCTGTTTATCAAAAACACGTTACCTCATGAAGGGGCAGTGTCATCCTGAACAATTATACAATGCTGGTCCCAAGCACAAACCTGGAAATAGGATGCATTTATACTCTAATCCTCCAGATTCTTCCCTTGTAGCCCTCGCTGCCACTTGATCTTGGCCTCTTCCGTCTACAGAGACTCACAGCTAGCTGCTCGGCCAGCCCTCCCTCCACCCTTCCCTGCTTACCTTCCTTATCAGCTCAGGAAGAAATTTCTGCAAAACTCTTCCTCTGGTCACTGATATCTCTGGGAACCAAATCCATTAAGATATTTTTGATCCTTACTCATGCTATTTTGAATGTCTGGTGCACAGGAAGGAACCGATAAAAATAGAATTACAATGCCCTTACTGCCAAAGTAGCAAAGGGGCTGATTAAGATTGATGTCTGAATAAATATACAATAGCAGGCCCTACAATTTTAATAGCCTTTGATGGAAGCAGAAAAGGAGTGCAGTTTTCACTGGCTGTATGTGTGTACATTTCTGTTCCCTTACCATGTACTTTTTTCTTAACATATGGCCCCTCTTTTAAAAAAATATTAAGTCATGTAGAATAATAATGATAATAATATAAAATAATGGCTAATATTTATTGAGCGCTTACTAGATGACAGGCATGGTTCTAGGAAGTTTACATGTACCAACTCATCCAATCTGCACAACAAATAAAGTAATAGGGATGCATGGTTACTCTTATTCCCTTTTTAGAGAGGAGGAAACTCTGAATCAGAGATGTAGCAATGGCACAGCAGAGAGATCCAAGTCTAGCCCTGCTTCTCCAAATAAGTACATTAGCATGAGAGTTCCCTAAGTTCGCTTCGTCCCAGCCTCCTCTGTAGTGAGAGCTATCTAAGAGGCAGGTTGCTATGAGGACTGAAGGAGAGGTGTGTAAAGTCCTTCAGAGAGTGCTAGCCACAGAGTAAGCCTCAAAAGCAATGCAGCATCATCATCATCACCCTCATTCCTTCTTCCATATCCTCCACTGATTAGGAAGATAATGCTTTCTCTCTCTCTCTCTCTCTAAATCTAATGATATTAAACAAGTAAATTTCAATGCAAGGAACATGGCCTAACCCCTAGGATCTCTCCAAGGAAATGAGCTCGGGCTTGTTGTCATGATGTCCTGGAAGGTACCCAGAGAACTCCGCAGGAAGTGCCTTGAGCCCAACTAGAACCATGTCCCTTAACCAGCAGCATTCAAAGTATGGTTGGCAGTCACTTCAACTCAAAGAGCCTCTCTTGCCTATGAGTGGTTATACTTGTGCTTGGTGATTGAATTCTTTCAGCTATCCATTTGAACCACTCTATTCACTTTTATTTTAGCATGTTTCTTTTTTTTTTTTTTTTTTTTTTTTTTGTGGTACGCGGGCCTCTCACTGTTGTGGCCTCTCCCATTGCGGAGCACAGGCTCCGGACGCGCAGGCTCAGCGGCCATGGCTCACGGGCCCAGCCGCTCCGCGGCATGTGGGATCCTCCCAGACCGGGGCACGAACCCGCTTCCCCTGCATTGGCAGGCGGACTCTCAACCACTGCGCCACCAGGGAAGCCCTAGCATGTTTCTTTATGTAACTTTTTTATTTAATTTCATTTAACGTTTTCCTTTTTGGATGTAAGTAGGATGGTCCATCATGGAGTGGTCAGTGGATAGACAGTTAGTGATTTAAACATAAGAGTTCCTGATTCAAACACAGGAAGTTTTAGAAAACATTCTCCCTTCATTTATCTCCTACTCTATCCATCCAGCATAGACATTCAAGCCAACAACCCCACATGATCAGCAACAGGCACCAATTAAAAGTAGAGTGCCGGGCTTCCCTGGTAGTGCAGTGGTTGAGAGTCTGCCTGCCAATGCAGGGGACACAGGTTCGTGCCCCGGTCCAGGAAGATCCCACATGCCGCGGAGCGGCTGGGCCTGTGAGCCATGGCCACTGAGCCTGCGCGTCTGGAGCCTGTGCTGCTCAACGGGAGAGGCCACAACAGTGAGAGGCCTGCATACCGCAATTAAAAAAAAAAAAAAAAAAAAAAGTAGAGTGCCAACATCTTCATATCATTCACAGCCTTATTTAAATCATCCGTGCTCTGAGCTACTTGTATCTAAGTTCCAAAAATCTCCCAGCTCTCCCAGCTGAGGACCTGGGAGCTTACTCCTTGCACACTCACCCTGCTACTACTTCAGCCCAACACTTGGCACCCAGTGTCTGGTTTCAATGGATGCTTCTCTCTTTGCTTCTTCCCCCACCTCATCCACCTCAAGTCATCCTGAGTAGGCTTCAGACCTCTGAGACTCTACATGACTATGCCTCCCAGGACAATGAAAGAAGGAAGCTTGTAGGATGTGCCACATAGGAAGGTGCCCAGCTATATCCAAGACAAATAATCAAACATCTCTCAAAATAGGACTCCTTGGAAAAAGACTCCGTTAATGTTAATGTCCATTATCAGGTTACTAGAATTATTTAATTAGTTGGCAAGTCAGAAATCTAAATTTTTCCCTTACCCTTGGCCCATTGGTCCTAAATCTTTCAATTCTATCTTCTCAACATTCCTGGAGTCTTGCTGTCTTTTTCATCCCTCCTGAGAATGTTTTAAGGAGGATTCTCAACATCTTGTTCCTGGACAATTACAACATTTCTGATTATTGTTCCCAGTCTCATTTCCTTCCTCACTCCCTTCATTTTCGTCTGCTAGAGTTCTTTCCAAAAGATAAATAGAGCCAAATAATTCTCCCACTTCAGACCTTTCCATGGCCTCACCAGAACCAGAAGATAAAGTCCAAACTCTTTCACCTGGCTCATCACGCTCTTTATGGCCTTCTTACCCTACGACACCCAGCATTTTAGGAAAACGGAATTACTTGCAGATCCTAAATTCTTAATTGCTTCTATTCATTGTATGTGTGGCTCTTTTCGCCTGAAATATCCTCTTACAGATTCTTCTCAGTCTTCCTGAAGGATTTCCTTACCCACCTAAAGCTGAATCGGGTACTCATCATGTCTGTCTCCAAAGGAATCTTACAAAATTAGCTGTAGCATTTGTGACAATCTGTTAAATGAGCGACTTGTCCGCTCTTTAGTAAGAGACCTATGAGGTCTTCTAGGGTCAGTATTTTGTTTTGTTCATTCTCATATTGCCAGCGTCTAGCACTGTGCACTGAGCAGGCAACTCAACAAATGTTCACTAAACTAATGAACAAATGAAATCCAAGACAGGATAAAAATAAGTTTTACCTCTGAGAAGGGGCTCTAGAAGGATCCCCTGAGAATGTCCATCTTCCCTAATTTGCTTTATTTTTCTCATGGACCCAGAATCCAAGGATCTCTGAAGGACAATGAATCAGTTTAAAACACAGATTCAGAATAATCTCTAATAAACCTTATGCAATCAATTGACAAAAATCATTTTTCTTTTCAGGGTTGGTAAGGTCAGGTGTGATTCTTGTTAATCCTATATACAGTGCCCACCATTTGTGGACTGTATCTGGGTACTTGTGCAGACTATGTTTACACTCCTCAGGTGAAGCATGAAAGCCAAGGGAGGAAAGAACCCTGGATGCAGTTCAGGATATTGTGAGACAACAGCGATTTTCAACCTGATGTTCATGGGGAGGCTTCAGACATTTGCTCCAAGTACATTCACACAGAGCCTCCGAATCTCCTTCTCAGCACACCAAGGACACCCTTCGCAGTATCTAACAGCCTATGCAAATCATATTCAATCTGCTTTGAATGCATCTTTTTTTGTGCCTTGGAATGTAAGCTCCAGAGGAAGGACCACACACTCTTACTCATTACTACAGTCTCAGAGTTTGATGCACTAAATACTTGTTCACTGACCCACTGGGGCTCATTTCTTTGGGAATATACATGTTCCTGTACATTCTTCTAAGTTTTCTAATTCTTACAGTCCCTTCACAAAAACCCATCACACATAGGCACAAACAACCTCTTTTTTTTTTTTTTTTTTTTTTAAAGAAAATAAACACATTTTCACTTTCAAAGATTTTGGAAGAGCACAAAGAAAATTTGAAAATCACTGACACCACCACTAGTTGGAGGCACTCTTCATATTCTGCACAAAGCTTTTTGGCCCCGCCACTAAGTTGGGACCATACTTTGACTTTTTTCATCCAACAATCTCAGAGAAGAATTCTTTTTCCAACTGATTATGTCCCATTAGCAGGTCATGAAAAGATTTTAGGGACCTGCATTTAAAAAATGAAATACAGGGCTTCCCTGGTGGCGCAGTGGTTGAGAGTCCGCCTGCCTATGCAGGGGAAACGGGTTCGTGCCCCGGTCCGGGATGATCCCACATGCCGCGGAGTGGCTGGGCCTGTGAGCCATGGCCGCTGAACCTGCAGGTCCGGAGCCTGTGCTCCGCAGCGGGAGAGGCCACAACAGTGAGAGGCCCGTGTACCAAAAAAAAAAAAAAAAAAAAAAGAAATACATAATGAGACACTAATTCACACCCATTTGGATGGCTATCATCAAATAAAAAAACAAGTGTTGGCAAGAATGTGGAGAAACTGGAATCCTTGTGCATGGCTGATGGGAATGTAAAATGGTGTAGCCACTGTGTAAGTGGTAAGGCAATTCCTCAAAAAATTAAATAGAGCGTAATCCAGCAATTCCACTTCTGGCTATATACTCCCAAAGAAATGATAGCAGAGACTTGAACAGGTATTTATACACCCATGTTCATAACAGCATTATTCAAAATAACCAAAAGGTGAAATCAACCCAAATGTCCTTTGACAGATGGATGAATATACGTACAATGGAATATTATTCAGCCTTAAAAAGAAAGAAAATTTTGATACATGCTACAACATAGATAAACTTTGAAGACATTATGCTAATTGAAATAAGCCAGGGCTTCCCTGGTGGCTCAGTGGTTAAGAATCCGCCTGCCAGTGCAGGGGACAGAGGTTCGAGCTCTGGTCCAGGAAGATCCCACATGCTGCAGAGCAGCTAGGCCCGTGTGCCACAGCTACTGAGCCTGTGCTCCAGAGCCTGCAGGCCACAGCTACTGAGCCCATGTGCCACAACTACTGAAGCCTGCACGCCTAGAGCCCGTGCTCTACAACAAGAGAAGCCACTGCAATGAGAAGCCCGGACACTGCAATGAAGAGTAGCCCCACTTGCTGCAACTACAGAAAGCCCATGTGCAGCAACGAAGACCCAAGGCAGCCAAAAATAAATAAATAAATAAATAAATAGAAAGAAGCCAGTCACAAAAGGATAAGTATTGCATGTAAATATATAGGTATATTTCACTTATATTTATTATCCCACTTGTACAAGGTACCTAGAATGGTCAAATTCATAGAGACAGAATGTAGAATGGTGGTTGCCAGAGCTGGGAGAAGGGGAAACAGGAGTTAATGTTTAATAGGTACAGAGTTCCATTTGGGGAACATGAAAATGTTCCAAAGATGAATAGTGGTGATGACTGTACAACAATGTGAATGCACTTAATGCCGCTGAACTGTACAATTAAAAATGGTAAAAATGGTAAATTGTATGTTATGTATATTTTATCACAATTTAAAATATGAAATAGAATAAAGAATATAAAAGTACATCTTATATACAAAGGATAAGATGAAATTTTAATTTCAAGTAAAAGTTTGTGTATATTTATTTTTGATGTAAAACAGATTTTTTATTGTGAGTTGTGGTCAAAAAAGTTTAAAACCACTGTTCCAAAAATTATTTTTAATCACTACATCACATCCTATCATATAAATATACTGCAATTTTTAAATCAGTCTCCTGCTTTTAGACATTCAAGTCATTTATTTCCTTCCTTCCTCCCTCCCTCTCTCCTTCCGTTACTCCCTTCTACTTTTTCCTTTTTTTTTTTTTTTCCCCTGCTAATTCTAAGTGTTATTTTGGTTGTTCTAACTTACAAAAGTGATTTTGAATAAGAAATACTTGGTGTTCTTTTTATAACTAGTTTTTGATTGGTAACTGTTTTCTGTATTGTTTAAAGCGGATCAAAAAATGTAAGTCTATTGGTAGAGATTAAGTATTTATTGCTACAACTTAGTTGATAAATTGATGTTATTGTAAAGCCATATGTTCTGGTAAAGTCTTGTTTGCTTGAACTGATTATCCCTACAGGTGAAACACTAGAATATTTGGAGTGTACGTGGCTTGTTGTTTGGTTTTTTTTTGTTTTTGTTTTTTGTTTTGTTTTGGTTGTGCATCTGCCTTTTAACCCAGTCACCAAAATTTACCTTCTTGACAAGCAACACCAATGAAGTTTCAGAGAAATCTGCATACTTAACATACCTAAATCATATTAGGCAAGTCAGTGGAAAAATGCTCGTGCTGCTAATGGAATTAAGAGTGCGTTCATTTTACAGGCTAGTACTTTTAAACTAGAAATCAAAATATGGCACCTAAGCATGTTAATTGTTTTACTGTACCTTGTGAGGTTTTCACTTGTAAATTCTAAACCAATGTATTTTTTTTTAGAACTGGTTTGCGTACATATATAGTGATTATGGATACTAATTCAATGTAATTTATAATTTTCTATGTCAGTATAAAAATACATCACAGCCTTCTCAAACAGCTGAAGCAATATATTGTATATTGCCATACTGTCTGGTGAAAGGGTTAAACTACTTCACTTCCTGCACTTTTAGATGCAAATCAGTTTTTCATTTCTGTAATAGAAAATTATTCCCATATTTTTACATCATTTGTTTTTCCTGACCAGTATTTAAAACCAAAAGGATATTCTGAAAAATGGTCAACGATTTTTTAGAAATAGCACCCCAAGCAGCGTGCCTAAACATTGCATTGCATATGGAAATTAAAAAATCAAATGTCAAAAAGAAAAATGTTTACATTTTTAAACATAACTCTTTGTATGCATCTCTATTTCACCTCCTGTTATGCAATTATTTTTTCAGTTTGTTTCTGTAATAATTTTCTGTACCCCACAATCCAACTTCTAACCATAAACATAAAACCCCCTCCTGCCAAAGCCCTCATCCTACTGCGGGAATTTCCTTAGTCCACTTCATGCACCCAGGCCACCATTCGAAGTTCCCAAAACAAAACTTTTCAATGGCAAGGGAGATGGGCAAATTCCCTCCTCTACAGCCACTGCCACTGTCACTGTCATGCACAGCTTCTAAGATGCTTCCAATGATCCTACTTCCTGCTATTCATGCCCACGTGTAATCCTTTCCACCTTGGCTAAGGGTACAGGCTGGGCCTAGTGACGTACTTCTAATGAAAAGAATATGGTAGCATGATAGGATGTTACTTCTGAGATTAGATTACCAAAAGACCCTGGCTTCCATCTTGCTGGTCCTCTTTTGCTCTCTCTCTCATTCAAACCAATTGCCCAGTTGTGTGCTACCCTATGGCGAGGCCCACATGGCAAAGAACTGAGGAAGGTTGTTGGCCAAAAGTCAACAAGAAACTGCAAGAAACTGAGGCTCTCAGTCCAACAACTTGAAAGGAACTGAATCCTATCAACAACCACTAAAGTGATCATCGAAGTGAATTCTACCCAAGTCTAGCCTTGAAATGAGACTATATCTCTGGACAACACCTTGACTATATGGTCTATAAACCCTTAGCCAGAGGACCCAGCTAAGCTGTGCCTTGATCCTCACCTACAGAAACTGTAAGATAAAAAACGTCTGTTATTTAAGCATCTAAATGTTGTGATTTTTTTTTTTAATATAGCTATAGGTAACCAGTACAGCTACGTCAGAATCTCAGATTGCTGGGTCCATTATAAATAAAGGCATATGCCAATCCAGAATGTTCAATTCATCATCGCCGCCACCCACTGTTGAGAGTGTTTCTAGCTTCCAGTGCCAGAAGCAAAGATACTGGGATGAAAAAATGACCATGGTTCATGAAAAAATAGGCTGCAAGAAAAGTGGGACCAGAAACTTTAAAAACTTTACCACTGACAAGATATTCCTCTTCTTACCCACATCGGGTATCTTTTGTGTGTGCGTTTGGATGATCAGACTATTATTTTTGTCTGTGGAACATTCAGTCCGCCTTCTTCTGGTAACAGCACATCAATTTTCCTTGGAAAACCCACCTCTATTCCATTGTTAATTCGAGTGGTACAGGTAGGGTCCACCTCACCCCCTGCCTGCCTGAGGAAGGAGCACATGACTAGGCCTAGCCAATCAGAGCGTTCCATCTTTCTTCCCACACTGACTGGTTTTAGGAAGGACATGTAAATCAAGCTGAGATGGTTAGACTCTCTTGATTGAATATAAAGCTGAACATGTCAGCAGCCATCACAAGGGAGAGTCTGTCTACAGATGAAGTCAACACCTGAAGACCTAGCCAAGAAATAGAGCTGGATTCCTATAATAATGCCTGGGTATCTGGGTCAAGCCATGCCTGATGCCATTATCTCCACAGACTTCTAAGTTACATGAGTCAATAATTTCCCATTTTTGCTTGAGTTATTTTGAATAGATTTGTTACTTGTAACCAAGAGTTTTAACGAATACCCTCATCCTGCTTTGCTGCTCCAACACACACACACACATACACACACACACAAAGCTATGTAACTTGACAAAGAATGTTGCTGATACAAATTGAACTTTTCCTGATTATTAAAAGCAGCAATAGCATTGGGCTATAAGTTATGGTAAACTTCGTTCTAGAAAGGCCATTCTCTTATATCTAAGATGGACAGATAATGGAATCTAGAAATAGGGTTGTTTTGTTTAGGAAGATGAACTTCTTCCCATCTTTATCCTATGTTTTCTCCTATGAAAGAAATAACTGGCATAAATATATCTTATTAGCTCTTTCCTTCCTTCCTCCCTCCTTTCCTCAAATATTTGATTAAACATACCAATAAGTGTTGAATGAAATAAGAAAGCCCCAGAAGACTACATGCAGCCTAATATCCTTTTTAAAATCAGCTTTATTTGGATAAAATTTACATACAATGAGCTGTATCCATTTAAAGTATACAATTTGATGGAATTTTTGATATGTATACACATCTGTGATGATGAAACATGACCACAATCAAGACACCAAACGTCTCCATCACCTGCCCCCAATATTCCTTGTACCCTTTGCAGTACGCCTTTCCCTCTACACCCAGTGTAAGCAACCACTGATGATCTTTTTGTCAAATTAGATTAGTTTGTGTTTTCTAGAATTTCACACAAATGGAATCATACTTTACATACTATTTTGTGTCTGGCTTCTTTCATTCAGTATAAAATTTTGAGCTTCATCCATATTATTGCATGTTTCAGTAGTTCACTCCTTTTTCACTGCTGAGTAGTATTCCAATGTATGGCTATATTATACTCGTTTATCCATTCACCTGTTGATGGACATATGGGCTATTTCCTGGGTTTTGTTATTGTGGATAAAGTTTCTATGAATGCTTGTGTACAAATCTTTACTTGGACATATATTTTCATTTGTTTTGGTAAATATCTAGGAGCAGAATGGCCAGGTTGTATGGTAGGTGTGGGTTAACTTTTTAAGTAACGGCCAAAAGTTTTCCAAAGATGTTGTACCATTTTATATTCACACCTGCTGTGTGTAAGAGTTCTATTTGTTGCTCCATACTCGTAACTCTTGGTATTGTCAGAAATTTTAGTCACTCTACACAGTGCATTGTGGTATCTCACTGTGGTTTTAGTTTGCATGTCCACCATGATTAATCATGGTGAATATCTTCCTGTATGCTTAATGGCCATTTGTATATATCTCTTTATGAAGAGACAATTCAAACTTTTGACCATTTATTGGGCTATTTGTCTTCTTATTATTGAGTTGTAGGAGTGCTTCAGATATTCTGGATAGAGATTTACATAATTGTGAGCTTTATATACTGAGAATATGTTCTCCCAGATTGTGGACTGCCTTTTTATTTTTGTAATGGTGTTTTCTGAACAGGAAAAGTTTTTAATTTTGATAAAGTTCAATTTGTCATTTTTTTCCTTTTAGATTCATGCTTTTTATGTGCCCAAGAAATCTTTGCCTATCCCAATATTTTCTTTTAAGTTTTCTTCTGGAAGTTTTATAGAATTACTTTTTCTATTTCAGTATAATATCTATTTTGTATTTATTTTTGTATATGGTGTGAGGTATGAGCCCAGGTTTTCCATATATTTGTCCAAGTTGATTGAAGACTACTGTTTCCCCTTTAAATTGCCTTGGCACTGTGAAGACTACTGTTTCCTCTTTAAATTGCCTTGGCACTGTGTCAAAACTCATTTGACCATATATGTGTGAGTCTGTTTCCGGACTCCTTTTTCTCTTCCATTGATCTATATGTCTATCTTTCACCATTATCACAGTGTTTTGATTATTAAAAGATTTATAGTAAGTCTGGATATCAGATAATAAGTCCATCAACTTTTATTTTTTAATTACTTTTGGCTATTCTAGATCTTCTTTTTTCATTTTCAAAAAAATATTAGAATCAACTTGTTTATTTCCAAAAATCAAAAGTCTGCTGAGATTTTGACTCAGCCGGTAGACTAAGTTGCACCTATAGATTAATTGGGGGAGGACTGAACAGTCTACCAACACAGTATATCTTCACTTGTTTAAGTCTTCTTTAATCCTTTCAGCAATATTGTTTAATTTTCAGTGAAAAGATACTCCAGATCTTCTGTTATATTTACCCTTGCCATTTTATGGTTTTGGTACTATTGTAATTAACATTTAAAAAATTCATTTTCAATTTTATGTTGCTAGTATATAAATAAGCAGTTGCTTTTTATATACTAGCCCTTTATCCTGTAACCTTGCTAAATTTACTTATTACTTCTTGATTCTTAGCAATTCCTTAGAATTCTGTTGTTTTGGAGATTCCTTAGAATTTTCTAAATTAACAACCATGCCACATGCAAAAAAGAGACATTTTTACTTTTTCCTTTACAATCTTCATTCCTTTTATTTCTTTTCTGTGCTTTATTACACGGTTTAGGGCCTCCAAAAATTGGTGACTAGAAGTGTGAGTCCAAGAACCCTTACATTTTCCTGATCTTAGTTTGAAAGCATTCAATATTTACCATGAACTCTGATGCTAACAGTAGGTTGTGACCCTGTATCAGATGATGAAGTTCCTTTCTACTCCTAGTTGCTGAGAGTTTTTATGAATGAATGTTGAAATTAGTCAAAAGCTTTTCCTGTATCTATTTGAGAAGACAAAATTCAAATTAATGTATACCTGGAGAAGGAAGGCGTAACAGTAAGAGAGGGGAAAGCACAAAGACAAACACAAATTATTGTCAGTAGTCTAGTTCTCTGGCTGTGTAGTGTGGGTCAATGGATGTTCACTACATTATTCATAAATGGATAAATAACATGATAATAATAAGGGATATGCACAGGCCCATGAGAACAGTGTGTCATGAACCAAGGACTTCGATATATTTAATTTTGTCCATCTAAAAACAGAGTCCTCATCTTGATCTTAGATTCCTGAAAAGTCTCAATACCAACAAGATTCTGAGAAGCTCTGGTCACAGGGTCTATAAAATGGCTTAGGATTTATGAGATTCATTTATAGGTAAAATTTATGGACTATTCGAATTTAGGCACATCTTAGACACCTGGTTAATAATGAGAAAATCCCCTAAATAATGCTGTCATTTTGAATGAGGAGGATAAAAAGACAAAACCATGCATGTGTGGATTGTTTCTTTGTTCACAATACATACAGGCTGTTTGACCGAGACAGGAAAAGTTCCTGAGGGTCAAGGAATAAGAAGAGAGACTGAAGGTAAGAATGCAGAGGATTCTTAAAATGGAGAAAACTTCAGCTTGCATGCCTGAAAGCATACCCACATGTCAAGGACCGTGGGACATTTTCCCAGAGGGGACTGAACAAGAAGGCTCTCTGGTCTTAGTATCCTAACCGAGGCTGAATGGAACACCAGGGAATATGCTGGAGGGAGGGGAGCCACTGGCCAAAGGGGTGGAAAAAGTGATGCAATCAGAGAGCTCCTGCCCATCTCTAATTTTATGACTCTCCGTAAAAAGAAGGAGAATTCAAACCACTTCAAAATAAGATCACTGGAGACCTGGCTTGGAAGACTGGATCTGATGAGAAAGAAGTTTATAAGGATTTATTTTCCTAGTTGATAGTCACAGACCATGCCAAAAGACACCACCACCTGACTACTGCTTTATAGCAACTATAGGGTAAAATTTTAAACTAATGCAGAATAATTTCTTTGGGAATTGGGAACAGCAGACGGAGAATCTACAAACTATGTCACTGAGAAATAAAGGCTTTTCTTCCCGACAACCTAAAGCTTGACAAATCATGCCAACGTTTTATTTCTCAGGATGTTTAAAAGAGCACAACAAATAGAAAGCTCCCCGCCACCTGCTTGCTAACTGGTTTGATTTTTAAGGACAGTGCACTCCCAAAGACAAACCTCTAAAGAAAAAATAAAACACTGTTAGATTTCCTTTTCTTTTTTCTTATTTGATGCCATTAATAATAAATTGTATGGGTCTTCCTTCCCCAAGGGAAAAAATTTTTTTTGTTGTTTTTCCCATAAAAACACATTTAAAAATTATGCCTTTTAAAAGAACATTAAAAAAAAAAAGGACAGAAATTTGCTAATTGCTCTAAAATTCAAATCTCCAATCAAACTGAACACTCTCATGGGTGTGAGGAAATAGGCCTCTTTGGGGGAATGCAATCCTAATTATGCGGCATGAGGCACCCAAGTTTATGTCAGGAGCAGATTCTGATAAGATATGCGCCAAAGGAATCAGGTCTGGACTGTTTCAATGGGAGAGTGTTGGTGTAATGTTGGTATTTAGCTGTGATCTAGAGGCCAGCAAAGGTCAGGTTGGACAAAGCAGAGCCTAATGAAGCTGCTAGTGTCTGGGGTGAAAGAGCCACAAAGCCTTTCAAATTAGCAGCTGAATCCTGACACTCATTAGTGATTATATGTGTGATGGCTGCAACTTAAGTCCCAACCAGTAAAACAGCCTAGACACCCAGTATACACGAAGGAAATAAAGTATGTGCAAAAATAAAGAACCAGAACCTTTCAAATGTTTTCCCTTTTGCATTTTTGTCTTTTTCTTTTCTTTCTTTTTTTATATTAATGACAGAACTGCAGTGTGCTTACCTTCCAATTTGGCACTAAAATAATTACCACCGCGACTAAAATGAGACTTCATTTTTTTTAATCAAGGAAGGTCTAGTCAGAAATTGCTTCTGCTAAGTTCTGTACAAGACATAATATACTCTTGGTAACTCACAAAACCAATAAATCACGCTGAAGCACTTATTAAAGTATCTTACAGCACTAAATTTATCACTGATGACAAATTTAATTTGGGACTCTGACAGTTTGCTCCTTGCATATACTTCAACAGATTTCTTTATTATTATTATTTTTAGGGGGGGTATTATTTCACAAGTAATGAAGGCTGAAATTCACTAGAAATTTTTAGAGATGTAAAAGATGACTTCCAGTAGAAAACTGTTTTTCTCCAATAGCATCCCCGTCACTGGGAAAAGTTACACCTTAAAATTCTTTTCCAGCAATCTTATCCTTCTCACATTAGAGTTAGCAGAATTTTTTAAATGGTGATAACGAGCATTTTACAAAGCAATTTATAATCATCACTCAGCTCACCCACACTCTGTCTCACACAGTTAGGTCAATGCTTGTCCCTTGATAATGAAGATAACAAAATTGAGATACAGAGTTTCCCCCTACCTAACAGGTAGAATAATTTTAATCTGTGCCAAGGTCCTTCAGCACAAGGGAGGGTGGGAAGAAAAGAGCAAGGAAACTCACAAAATCGTATTGGGTCTTCTTATAATCCCTCAATATTGTGGCGAAAAGGATATTGTTCCCACTTTAAGTTATCAAAAGAAAATTACATATAAATACACATAAAATTATTATTTATAGGCAACCTTTGCCGCACACCATACTTCTTGACTATATAATATATTTGATGCTTTACTTTCTGTTCCAGTCAACTGCACTCTGCAGTGTATCCTACAACACAACCAAGCTACACAAGTTATATTTTCTGTAAACTTTTCCTCTTCCTAAAACACATCTCTACAATTCTACATTAGCATTTTCTTGTTGGCTTTTCAAATGGTATTTTCTCTCTTGACAATGCAATCAGCATATAAAAACCAAATTTCACTGCCTGGTCCCATTTAAGGCAAACTGAGCAGCCTGAACCACAGCCTGACAAGGAGAACACATTAAGCTCTGGAACAAAAGCGTCCAAGTCGACCTGTTTTGCAGGCTGATTAATAGAAACAAGCTCCGAGGACTAATCACAAGTCGAGCCCTGTTTTGCAGATTAATAGAACAAAGACACACGAGAGGAGGGGAGGGTACAGCACTGGAATACAAATAAGCAAAGGTAGGCACCAGGCTTTCCTTGACTGAAGTCGCATCCTGTAAAGCCAGACCCACAGACCCAAGTCACACAGCGGGGTGAATCAAAAATGCAGCACCAAAGAGGGCTGGGTTCCATCAGTCACCCCAGCACCAAATGAGCCATCTGGGTTCCACCTTCTTTGGGAGAGACTGATTTAAAAGAGGAAATAAAAATTTTCAGCGGAACGAAGCACAGCTCTGGTGCTTTCTGGGAATCTTTCCATTTCAGCAGGGCACACACAGAACTTGTTGATGAGGACACACATCCAACCCCCCCATCTTTGGCAATGGCCTGTGACACAGGTAACCCCTGAAGTGTGAGCATATGTGCAGGCCCACAACTCTGCAAGAACCAGATACACAACGATGGCACAAAGTTAGAAAAAATGACAGAGTCAATGTCCAAATTACCCCTAGCATACATCTTACAGCTAGAGAATGAGGCCTTTTCTTCTGACTGTAAAAATAAAACTTACCCACTGCAAGAACACATAAAAGTCCCAGGCAAGTAGAATGAAAGAAAGAAAGAACAATTCATAAGAGAAAACCATTGTTATACTTGTGGTGTATTACCTTTCGGTTTTCATTTTCTCTATATATGTATATACATTTTTTTGTGAAGCTATTGATACCTCTGTATATTTTTGGTGGGAATATAGCTTGTGAAAAGCTTACTGCTACATGTAAGAAGAAAAACATACCATTGCTTTCTGATGTCTGATGCTCATTCTTGAATGACCAAAACCAGG
The DNA here is from genome assembly GCF_949752795.1 of Hyperoodon ampullatus. NCBI lineage: Eukaryota > Metazoa > Chordata > Mammalia > Artiodactyla > Ziphiidae > Hyperoodon > Hyperoodon ampullatus. The sequence continues at coordinate 30,992,240 of NC_136920.1, read as the reverse complement.
TGAATGGATGAATTTTCACTGGAATTGTAAAGTTTTTATTCATGTGAGTGTCCGATTAACTGAAGAGAGTTTACACAGCCTGGAAAACATAATCTTTAGGAATTGAGATGTCTACTTTTTGCATGATTTCTACCCTTGATATTCTGAAATAGCTATTTTCCTTTCACCTTTTTTTTTTTCCTGTCCTGTTCTTACTTGTAGAAACCCAGAAAGACAAGCTTTTTTGGTCTCATTCACAAGAAGAGTTATTTGAGTCAATGGACAAAGAAAACGGATTTTCTCTGGCATATGTGTATTCTGCTCTATCAGTAATCCAATGATTCTGTTTATTGCAACAATCAACAAAGTAAAAACACATTTATAATGAAAATCATAAGTATCAACAGTTACAAAACCTCAGAACTGACTTTAGAGTATGGTTAAGCCTGTGGTTTACAGGCCAGCCAAACTTCAAAATTTCCAAAGAAGTGATCCTGTTTCTCTCAGGCTTTTCAGAACAGAGTTCAAACTCTACAGAGGCAATTTCTATAACAAATAACCTTAAAAACCAATACCCTCCTTAATATCAGATTTTCCCTTTAAGAGTAGTACTGAATGGCACATATGGTGTGTTTGAATGTAGGCAGGCACTTCAATACCCTGAAAATTCCCTCACCTCTCCTGGCTCTGCCTCTGAAGCTGCTCTGTAAGCCAGCAAACCACGCAGAATTCGCCTCTGGTAAGAGCTATTTCAAAGCACAAAGGTCAGGGCCAGCATTATATGTACACACTTAGGTCTCCCGTTTTTCATATTCATTCGGCAGGACCTACAGATAAGTACTTCCCTGTACAGAATTACCACATCTTTTTAAGGGAGAAGCTGAATTTGGGTAAGAAAAATAACTTGTCTTTGCTGTTTCATCTGAAAAATAGGGAAGCATTAAAAAATGTTTAGTAACAGAGGCATCATAACACAGCCTAAAATCCTCATTCTCAAGTGCTTCCTACGTATTAATATATTTAAATATAAAAGCAAAACTCATGAATTTGAGTTGAATTTCTTAAACAAATGTCCTTTCCACAATTTCTCCCCTTAAGTCATAACACCCAAGGAAAGAAAAAAAAAAAAGTGGGGGGGGTGGCTAATAATAGCCCAACAGCTTATTTCCAACTAGTTTTTCCATCAACATTTTCTGATTAGGTTTTAGTCTAGCAGCTTTTATTTCATTCTGAAAAGATCAAAGCAAGAAGGTTTTTTCTATTAATTCTTGATTCAAAATGAAAATAGAGGCCCCAGATATGGCCTAGTGATTTGAGGGGTTGGACTTTTAAATCAATAAGACAATAAAAACTTTTTTTCCCCCTAGTTTCTGTTTTTGATAATCCTATTTCTGGAATTATGATGCTTTAAGCTACTTCCCATTGCTTATGGAGTCTTGTGTGGCACGGAAAGTCAGCATACCTTACTGGATTTAGAATTAAAATTGATATGTCCCATCATTTCAATGCATAAAGTAGCTTGAAATGTAGTGAGAGAAAGTCATCTCCAGTTATAAAGCCAGGCAGGCATCAGAGGCACTTAGTTTTATGTGCCATCATTTTGTACATCATATGTAAAAGAAGTTCATAACAAATTTTAGGAGAAGATGGAAAATCAGTGTGTCAGCTCTGACCTCTTTTTTTTTCCTTTACACACATAGCATTGGTTTTACTTAGTCTTCAGTGTTGATTTACTGTAGGTTCTATGAAATTTTAGCACTGTTTTTTTTAAAATTAAATTAATTTTTTTTATTTTTTTAAACATCTTTATTGGAGTATAATTGCCTTATAATGGTGTGTTAGTTTCTGCTTTATAACAAAGTGAATCAGCTATACATATACATATGTCCCTATATCTCCTCCCTCTTAGGTCTTCCTCCCACCCTCCCTATCCCACCCCTCTAGGTGGTCACAAAGCACCGAGCTGATCTCCCTGTTAGCACTGCTTTTTTTAAAAAAATGTGATCCATCCTAAACCCACCATGCCAGACATTAGGTTTTATATCCCAGGTGCTTCTCTTCATTTATTTTTCATTTTTTGCTGCAAATTTCATACTTGGGCATGATTAGTATCAGTAATTGTATTTACACTTTAACCTAGCTGATCTTTTCTAATATTTGTACAAAACAATCTTCCTATATCCTCTCCTGAATTAAAGCAGATTTTCAAACTCATTTTTTCTGCTCTTCACAGAATGCAGACACATTCTGCTAATCCAAAAGCTTTCCGATTTGCCACTAACTTCCTGTTTGAGCAGCCCTCATGGAACATTCCACTTTCAATTTATAGTTCCCATCTAAGATTACCTTTATTTTTTTCCTGGGTGAAAATGCAGTACCAAGCGTTACTCATACATTTAAAATGATGCTCCATGTAAGTGACCTTAAAATGCTCCATATGTCTTCATTTAACAGACATCTATTCACTCTTCCATGTCCTTTGACCACATGCTGCCGATATATGGGGTTCCTTTCCTAAATGGTTTCCACTTATCCAGATCATTAGCAACTTGCCGTGCAATGAAACCATACAATGTTTGCTTTTAAAAATTCTTTTCTTTCCCCACCTGCCTCACATACACACACACACACATAGGGGTAACTATTTTCCTAGACTAAGTTTTTTATTCACCTCCTTTCTGTCCCTTTTTGCTTCTCCTCTTCCACCCTGATATACCATCATAAAAAAAGATAAGAAAACAGACAGACAAACAAACAAAAAGAGCCATCACAAAACTACACAACTATTACTTTCCAGGGAAGAAAATAATATTTATTGAGCATTTACTGAGTGCCAGGAACTTAACATACACGATCACATTTTAATCCCACGAAAAATACACAGCAGTGAAAAAATTAAGGCTTTGAGGTTAGACTTCCAGTTCTGCTACTTAGGAAATGAGTGTCCTTGTGTAGTTATTTAACTTCTCTATTTTCATCATAAAACTTCAATTTTATCATCTCCCAAATGGGGGAAATATTACTTTCTTTACAGGTTGGCTGTGAGGCTTAAAAACTATTTTACGTAAAATACCTGTATGTGGGTGATGCTTAAGGAATAGTAGTTGTTATTCTTTGCATACTCATTTCACAGATGAAACTGTGGCTCAGAGATGAAACAACATGCTTAAGAAGGTAAGTGAGTTCTAAATGATAAAACTGAGACGCAAGCTCACTGGGGACAGCTGCTTCTAAAGGCTAAAGCCTGCGGCCTCTATACACACACTGCTTCTCCCGACAGTAGGTAGAACAGGGCTGCAGCTGTTTAAGCTATGTCCAGCCTGGGGACCAGACCTTTCAGGGGGGTGTCTCCTTGCTGGGGAGGTCCAGCCAGAAGTTTGTTAACCTGAGGAACTGATGTTTTAAGGAAAGAGGGAATCAGCAAGAAGAGCTCAGCCAGTTTCAACAAACCCTTCACTGTCAGAGGGATGTCCCTGAGCACAGCATGTTCTGTCCTGCCTCCCAACAAGCCTCCCACGGGCATACAGGTGACTCTCTGGGAGGCTGAGTGACGTCCTTTGATGGTCCTCTTACAGAGCAGCCTAGAAGGGCACAGGGCCTCTCCCCTGTCGAGCGCAGAACACAACATGGCTTTGATCACCGTAACTCGGCTGTGAGACAACTCTGGCAGCAGGCAGACTCACCAAGAGGGGCAAAGGGGTGACCTGAGGCCATGCAGGTGAGGTTCCCGGCAAAAACGGAGCACTAGGTAGAAGTGGCAACCTCCAAGCTGTGGGCTCCGAAGCCCATTCACCCTCACTACGGATCATCAGGAGGATTGAAGGAACCTACCTGTGTAGTTACCTGGACTTCCTTGTGGGCACACCTGAGCTATAGCGTAAATGTATGCAGGAAGGCAGAGCAGCAGCAGTGCCTGGAACCCGGGAAATATGGGTCACAACTGTCAAAGGGACGCCAATGGGCTCACCACCTGGTACTATCTGGCGAAATTCACATTACACTTACAACTCAAAGGATTAAATAAGAAATACATGTTTGCCAAATAGCTTGAAAATAAATGGTACAGAATCTGTATGGCTTTAATTCAACTCTCAACCATTGAGAACTCAACCACTGAGAAAAGAGAATACTACATGTTTAATAACTGGTTTCTAACGTCCAAAGGACATTCTGAGGGCCCACTCGGTTTAGCTTCCAACCAAACTCACACTTTACGCTGGCTGCTTTTACTGTAGCTTGAAGACGTAGTCTCCGAATCTAATAGAAATTTCTGTAGCTACTCAGAGCATGGGGATAAGGCAAATGCAGTACAGAAATGACAATTAAGAGTCTAAAAATACTGTTTGAGCCTTTCTTTGAAAATTCTCACTGCCTTCTAGGTAGGTCTGTCCCACTGCTCCCTGACCATGCTCACCTGGAGAGATGCCGTGCACTCTATCTTTCCGAATGTTCAGGAAGGCTCTAGACATGTTCATGAAGAGCTCAGGGACATAGATTAGTGCTTTGTTTGGTTCCACTTTGTTCTACCATCTCTAGCTGTCCTTGCAGATTCATGGCTATGCTTGATCTTGTCTTGGAAATATTTTTTCTTTTGCAACTGGGTGTCTCATAGGTGTGGACCTTCAGTCAGGCAGCCACAGACACATCTTTACCACTACCACCCTCATTCATTCATTCATTCATTCAGCAGAAATGGACTGAGCACCCACTGTGTGCCAGGCCCTGGGCTGGCCTAGGGTATGCATGGAGAACAAAGCTGACAGGGTCCCCGCCCTTGTGGAGCTTAGAGCCACTGTATCATCTCCTTCCCTCCACCAGCAGCAACTCTGGGTTAAAAAGGAACCTGTCAGTGTAACATGAGAAAATGAAAGAACACCCAGCAGCGAGCCGGCAGGGTCTCATTGTGGAAGTCCAGGTCTGCCTGGAGCATGGTGTGTGGGTCCACACCAGCCTGACTTCCGTGGGGAAGCATGGTCAGCACTTCCTTCTCGGTGCGTGTGCCCGGGGCTGCCGTGTCTCTCAGCTGCTCCTTGGTGCTTCAGAGGGAAATAGCCACGTATACCCGATACTTGCCCCTCTGATGTGTGTGCAAAGGAAACGGAAATTGTCGCCATGGAGCAGAAACACCAGAGGAGCTGATCCATGTCTTATGACGCACAGGTATAGATCCTCATTTTTTAAACCCTAGGCTCTGGAGCACACCATGCGGAAGCTCAGAATCATTCTTTTGTTTGGTCCCCCCAACATCCCATTGTCCCCTCACCTTCAAGCACCTCATCACTGAAGCCTGAGAGCTCCTGAGAGGACTGGCCTGGATTTCTGTGTGTCCTTTTGGCAACTAGATGGGAACAGCCAAGGCTTCTAAGTGGCCACTTCCTGAGTTGCCTCAGGTCAAGTAGAGTGACATGTGCGGTTACTAGGATATCCCGGCTCAGCCTCAAGAGCTCAGCAAAGGAAGGCTGGATTCTAGTCCTATTTCTCCCCAAACTAACTTTGGGCAAGTCGCCTTTTCTGCCAAAAGCTCGATCTTGGTTTCTTCTGTCAATAGGAGGCAACACCAGGCAGTACTGTCAAGACATACAAGCACTTGTAAATGCTGGCTATTATTAATAATTATTATGAATACATGCCCTTTGCCTTTTAATTGTTTAGAATTGGTTTTAAGTTTTAACTATTTAGAATTGTTGTGAAGCCCAAAGGAGATAACACATGTAAAAGTTCTCTAAGTGAAATATATCATCCAAATAGAAGTTTATATTATCGTCGTTTGCTAATTGAGTTGGTCTCTCAGAATGTGCAGGCAAAAATTTAAATTATGCCAATGGCTGACATTAAGCATAACTGAATGCCCAGGAGCACTTCTATACCCCCCCTCCACATTCGTCTATACGACCACCACCAACACATCAGCTAAAGGCACACGAAAAGCAGGCGGAAAGGTATGAGTTGCATCCAACGTCCTAAACTCCACATAAACCAGCTTTTGCCAAGGTATGTACTGGTATGGCTAGCGATGGGAGGTAGGAAGCAAGCGGACAGGGTTTGCTTTCTCCTTTTCCAAATAAACAGCGCGGTTGTTAAACCAGAAATGAAGCTGATCCCGTGCAGCTTTCAGAGCAGTCAGCTGCATTCTGAAGCAGGCGAAAATGTAAACAGAGCCTGTAATTCTAGAGCAGGACAGACCCGCCACAGGTTTCAGAATGGGAGAGTCCGTGGGCCTCACGCCAAGAAAAATGAAACGTTAGCCTGGGCCCTGGAACAGAATCGTGTAGAAGGAGAGTGCGTGTTTGTTTAACACACACACACAGACCTGTTTCTGTGCCAATACCTTCCTGAGCCCTCCTGAATAAAAGCTGGAATCCCTGAAATCGTGGCACAGAATCAGTCTTGTTCGTACAGTCCTGTTCTTTAGCGTGAAAGGACTTTCCTGCTGAACGTGGAGATGTTTCTTTCTTTTCTTCTTCTTCTTCCCTTTTTTTTTTGGCCCAAGTTAATTACAAAGTATGACTTGAAAATAAAATGAGTCCATTCCACCCACCCCCAGATCTGAATTTTATCATGAGTTGCCAATTGGTTTTCTCATCCTCTCACTCAGTATCTGCTGTTAATTTTTTCGCTATTGCAAGAACTTGAAGACTGTCAGCGAAATACATGATGCATTACAAACCTTATAAGTGGAAATAAAAATATCTGAAGCTTTCTGACAGGGTAAACTTACAGTACCATTGTGCTGATCAGAACAAGGAAACGTGAGCAACCTTGTAGCTGTTTGGATGCAAACACAATTATAAAGGCTGCAGAGAGTGGAATCAACGCTTAACTCCCACTTTGAAAAATGCTGAGAAAATTACATCTGAACAGAATGGACAAACTCAACGTGTTGATGATCCAAAATGAGGCGGAGAGAGGGAGGAAAAAAAAATATCCTGCACACACTTCCTTTGAAAATGCAGCTCAATGGACTTTCTCTTGCTATTTCAGCCATTTTAGAATTACGCTGCCTAGGCTCGATCTAATTTTCCTGCTGCAGAAGTTAAGGCACTTCCTCTACAATTACTAAATCTGACAAATTACACCTGGGTCTACTCTAACATGAGAAAGTGTGCTCTTTGTTCCTGACCCCTTGGTCAGCGTAGAGATCAAATTCCTGGACATTGGAAAGCCCCGCTCATATTCATTAAAAGTCACAGGAGACTAGCTCTGCGTTTCTGTTCAGGAGAGGAACAAGGTGCATTGCTGAACAATACAACTGCCACACTCAGGTCAGAGCAAGACAGACTTTTTACTTTTTGTGGCTTGGCTACTGATCCGTTTGCACCTGGATTTTTTTTTTTTTTTTTTCTACATAAGCATCTTAGTAGCCAAAGAGCAACTGAAATCAGAAAAAAGAAGGGGCTAGTCGATTTTTAAATGCCCAGTCCCAGGAGTGAGTTTATGGAAATCTACTTGCACTAAAATGCTGGCTACAGATCCAGTAACCAAAAATACAAAGATGATTCCAAAATGCCACCTCCCCTCCACCTTGACCAGACAAGCAGTGAATTAGCACAAATATCAGTGGTTGTTACTTGACAGATTAGAATTGTGTCTCCTTTTTCTGACCACAGTCAGCCTTTGGAAAAGACATTTTTGGGATCAAAAGCTGAAAGTGATCACAAAAGGAGATCAGGAAGCACCTCGGTGGCAGAAAATCGACACAAGGGATACAAGAAATCCACGAGCTGTGCTGCTATGAGAGCAAAGTCCTGGGCAGATCTAACTGCTAGGCCACACGAGACCCTCTTCTGTCCCCCAGAGAGGGAGGGGAAAATGTAATAGGAGAAGTTAAGAAAAGCTGTGACTGAACTGTTAGTCCCATGACAATACATCACGCCTGACTCCTTTCTTCACGATTCTTGGAAGAATGAGGTGGCGAAGGAATACATACAGAAGCCACAGAACTGGGTGGAAGGCCTCCTGAGGCCGGGCTGCCCCTTGAGAACTGGTCAACCCTTGTCTTCCTTCCAAGGGATCACCTTTCTTCCAGGATAAGGCACCCTATTTACAACTTCTTCAGTGTAGGCCGTTGGATTTTCCCAGACCCATCAAACCACATCCAAACCCTCTTCTTTGCAGATCTAATTGGCACGACAGTGTGCTCCAATTGAAAACACACATGACTGCTCAGGATTGTTATAAGTTATTTTCCACATACAAATTCCTCCTAAATTGTAAGTTAGGAGACACTGCGTTAATTCTCTCTGGTCTTTAGGAAGCTTTCAGCGGTACTACAAGTTATAAACATGTAATGAATATGAGCTAATATACCTTGTTTAGAGTGAAACTGAGTCACAATCCACATTTTGTATATACATGAGTTAATAAGCTCTCTCCCTGGTCAGATAGCAATTACTTAAAAAAAATTTTTTTTTGATTGAAGTCTAGCTGATTTACAAAGTTGTGGTGATCTCTCCTGTACAGCAAGGTGACTCAGTGATACACATATAGACGTTCTTCTTTTATATTCTTTTCCATTATGGTTTATCACAGAGATGGCAATTATTTTTGAGAAACCTGTGACAGGATGGAAATCCTTAGTATCAAGGTTCTTATTTTGATTTCTGTTTTTAAATGAAAACCACTAGCAATATCAGTAAATCAGAACTTAATATTCCCTCCAGAAATGTTACAGGAAAAGCATGGAAATCAAAGTTAAAACCATTCACATTATTTTGGAGTTGGAGTATCTAATGGGTTACTAAGCAGATGTCCACCTATGTGTGAATCTCAGGATGGAAAATCCTTATTTCTCATAGGAGAAGAGTAGCAGCTCTAGCATAAATCCCCCCCCCCGCCCCAGATTTGCTTCCAGTCAAATTCTTACTAGTGAAAGAAGCTAAAAATTGTACACGATATTAAAATAATCAAGCATGCCTGCAAATATGTATGCTCTTTAAAGATTCTAATTTTGGTGACTATTGAAGTGAGTGGCATCAGAGAGAAAGTGGGGCAGACCTCATTACCCCTGTTTTACAAAATAGAGAAGGGATTTGTTGTGCAAACAGCAGAGACTGAACTAAGGGTAGAAGCCAGCCCATCTGACTCCTAGTGCAATTGTCTCCATGTGAAGGTAGACAAAGGTATAAAGTACATTGGAAACACCAACCCTGCTACATCAGTAAGAGCTAACACTTATCCAGTACTTACTCTATGCCAGGAAGTCTTCTGCATGCTGTGGATGCATTAACTCACTTATAACAACCATGAGAGAGAAGTAATACTGCTATTTCTCACTTTAGAGGTGAGAAAACGGAGGCATGGAGACTTTCAGAAAAATGCCCAAGGTCCCAAGGCTGAATAAATAAGTAGCAGAAATGGGAAAATCTGCTCTCCTTGCATAGAAATGCTAACATAGGCATTCCTAAATCAGTGTTCAGATTACAGCAGTTCTGGGAATATTAATTTTTAAACTATTTTAATTATTATTTTTTTAATATTAACACTAATTTTCATCATAAAAATATGATGAAATTGCAATTTCCTTTTCATCAATCCCCGTATTCTTGGTAAAAAGACAAAGTATCAACAATTCCTATGGGTGAGACAAATTCCATTTAAAGATCTCCCTCATTGTAAAAAGAAAGGAAATAGTTCAAACTTTCTAGAAATCCCAATAAACTGTGTGTAATAAACAACTTCAGGGTAACATTTTAGAAGACTAATGCTGTGTGTTTTCTTGACTTTACCAGTTTCTCCAATATTAAAATAAAAAATTTTGAATGAGGTCAATCCAGTTCAGACATAAACTTTGTCCGAAGTTTGTACCACCACCAAAACCAAATTATGCCCCATCACTTCGCATATTGGAACTACTATGTTTTGTTATTTCTTGAGATGCTACACGATCTGCCTCGGAATCCAAAATCACTCCCTCATGCATCACAGCCATAATCTGGTTGAGTTAAACCCTATCCTAAACAGATCTGGACCTGCTCAGATAATGGAGGAAACTTGCTGTCATCACACCAACAACCATCAATCCAGGGAACCTCTGAAAGTCCTGTTTGTTCAGGAATGGGCTGAAATGTTCTGGGCTCTGAAGATTTTTCAAAAATCATCTTAAATTATTGAAAAAATCATCTCAACTCCATGTAGAGCTTCTCTGCCAATTAGAGGTCATTCCTCAACTACTGCATAGTCATTAAGAAGTGAGCTGTGAAGCTGAAAAAGCTCTCTCTCTCCTGCCCTTTACCCAGAAATGCTGATATCGACATCCTACATTACCCCAAGATCAGCTTTCAGATTACTGTTTGATAGGACTAATTTCTGCTGTTTGTTCTCTTGCCCTTTACCACCTTGTCACATATAAAAAGAACTAATTGACGTGCATTCATAAAGCTGGATATAAACACTGCAGATTATAACCACCAATTACCACAGCACTACCACCACCACCTCAGGCATACCATGTACCCTGCAGCCAGACTCAAATTAGGATGCTAGCACTTAGAATCCGTGTGATTCTTGAGCAGTCACTTAACCTTTCTGTGCCCGAGTTTTCTGATCTGCCAAATGAGAATCACAATAGTGGCTGTCTCTTAAAGGTGGTTTGAAGAAAATGAGATAATAGGTATAAAGGACTTAGCGCCTGACATTTGCTTAAGTACTCAATTAAGAGTTCAGAATCACAGTCAGGTTGATTTTAAACAGAAATATACTTCCTGTATCCACTCATCAGTCCTTCTGGATACCAACTAGTAAAGCTAGAAAACCAAATTACAGGAAATATCTCAACTTTCTATTTTACAGAAGACAATCCAAACTGTTGAGTGGGGTGGCCAATCTGAATTCACCCTGTCCTTTTCCAGCCTTATCTGCAACTCCTAAGGCAGGACTGGGATACTTTTCCAGGTTAAGTGAGTAAAGATTAGTTTTTCTGCCCTATATACATATAGGGCTCTCAAAAAGTAAGAAAGCAAATAAATAAAAATCCAAGACTCCTCTGCTACTGACTTTCTGATCTAACACTCCCATTTTAGAGATGAAAAATCTGGCTCTAGAGGCTAAGTGACTTGCTCAAGTTCACATAAGTATCTCGTGGCAGAGCTAAGGCCTGAAAAATGGTAATTGTTATTCTAAGCAAATCACCAGGCGCTCTTCTCAATCCATTGCAAACATCACCTAATTTAATCCGCATAATAACCCTCTAAAAGTAGGTATTATTTTCACTGAGGTTCCTTCTCTATGAATTAACTTCTTCAAAACCAGACAACTGACAACTGATAGAGCCAAGGTCAAAATGTTTCCTTGTCTGGTCCCAAGGAATACACGCCTGCTTCAAGTTTTCTAGAGCTGAGAATTTCAGTACAGAGAATTCTGGGAGTGAGCTTTCAACCGGTAACTTCCAAACTGTCTGTGCTTCAGTCTTGTCTGGGGAGCTTTAAAAATACAGGTCACTGGGCTCCACCTCAGGAAGGAGAATCAGAGTCTCAGGGGCATATGGCTTCAAAATCTGTATTTCTTCAGAGTTGGTCAGGTGATTCTAATGTGTAGCAAGATTTGAGAAACTCTAATGTAAGCAAGATATTTTATGAGTGCTTCCAATGTAAAACGAGATGGGAACAAGTCACGTAGGCTGATGGAATGTTCAGAGTGGTTGAAGCTGCGTGAAGGGTAACACAGTGACCTTCCACCAAATCCTTCTGTGTCCCACAGACACACATGCAGCCCCGGTCACACAGACAGACACGTATCTACCAAAGCCATGCTCCCATTGATCTTGCCTGAAGAAATCTGCATCACAATGAAAACAACAAGCATCGTGTTTTGCAGCAGTGCCAAAATATGTGTTATGTTCTAAATACAGCCAAAAGGTTTCTCTTCATCTTTATCCTTTTGGTTTAAGGCACCTAAGCCGGAACCATGCTTTCTGAGTGCTGAGCTAAAAAAACAGAGGGGAAGACTGTTGGAATGAACACTTACCAAGGTGCACCGTATATCCTGAATCCCTTCACTGTTACCTCCGAGTCTTGTAAGTAAATACTGTTTGTCAGGAGGGACTGAACGTTGTCAAAGTCCTCTGGTTTCAATTTGGACACAGAGGGGAAACGGTAGTAGTCCTGTTTAACAAGGTCTGCCATGAATTCCTTATCAAATGTCAGTTCATGATTCCCAGCAATCACTATTTTATATTCATATGGCAGGTTTCCTGAAATAAGAAAAAAAAAGCACCAATTAGCATGTTCATTTCCCATCACGAAGTACAACAGCAGAGACTGCGTGATTAGCAGACAGTATCCCCAAATGAAATAGCTCACGCATTCCTTTATATTTCCATGGGAACCAAAATTTATGACTACTTTTTTATGCTAACAAAAATGACAATAAACGGGAGATAGGAAGCTGCTCAGAAGCTAAAAAGCTACTAAGGAGACATTAAGTTTGCTAGTTCCATTTCCCTTTTCTGTCTGCTACAGATTCACTGTGATGAATCCACACTGTGACGAATCCATACTTTATAATTATCCAGCAAAAAGTACTTTAATCACGAGTCTTAAAAAGGTCTGGACTTGGTTTTGACCCTTAAAAAGTAAGCCAACCAACTATTCTTAACAACTCAGATAACTGCTAGATTTTTTAGTATAAGCTTCATACAAAAGACATGGCATAGCCAAGCATTTCACAATTTACATAAATGAAAAGAACTACACAGTACAATTTCATACGGCAAGTTAAAGTTTACCTTTTGGCTTGCGAATAAAAAGAACATTAAGAATGGCCCCCTGATTAGAAGGCTAAATTTCCTCCCATTGGGATGGGAGAAGAAACTGTAAAGCTTAAACCCCTTTTAATATTTATGGTATGGAAATGTGAGTTCTCCATGTGTGTTTTTTATGCAGAAGTTTCCCGATCAAAATGAGATAATTCTGGGAAGAAGAATGAAAGCTATAAAGGAAAACCCAAACACCAGACTTCTGCATAGATTTATAATGTTTGAATAAAGTACGGACCATACATATTAATAACTCACCGTGATGCTAAAAGAACCAAAATCCAAAGGGAGGTAGTGCCGGGCAGCTGCCCCCATCCTGAAATTAATGCCTTTTTCTCTTCTTTGTCATTATCCATCCCTCAAGCCTCACCACTGGGCAGCTGCTCGTTTTATTTTATTTCATTTTATTTTGAGGAGGAAAAGGGCGGGACGACGGTGCCTATAATTCCAGCTTCCTGAGACTCCTAGGTCCAATGCAAAATTAATGTTGCCCGCTATTCCAGGAAGAATGAAAGTTACCACTAGCAGGAAATTGGATACATTTGTTGTAAGAATTGGTCCTTACCAGCAAGCCAGAATCAATGATTCAATTAATGAAGCTTATAGTGGGGGGAGAGAATTACATTGTTTGGAAGGGAAGGCAAGTTTTGTCATAGGCCCACTTGGATTTCAGCAATGCAAATTGCTGAAAAAGTGTATAAAATTTTTTAAATTATTAAAATTTTAAAATTTAATATAAGTATTAAAATTGTATATATAGCATGTGGGTTAAGGGGGAGACTTAGGAGAGAGGTGAAAGCAGTCAGAAAACAACACTGCAGAAAGACGAAACCGAAAACATTGTGGCCAAGCATCAACAGATATCCTTGATTATTGGCCCACAATGCTGTGTGAAATGCCTTTGGCCTCAGTTATTTACAAGGCTACAGTGAAGAGCTCATAGAAAATAGGAAGCCTTTCTTAAATGCATGCAGAGCTTATAATCTGCACTAGCATAAGGCAATAAGACTGTGATGTATGTTGCAAGCTACTTGGATAGAATGATGATATTTTGCACAATTCCCTGCACTTAAAATACAGATGAAAGATGTATTAAGGAGCCTGCAAATTCCCAGCACTGCACACGCTGGAAATTTTTGAGATGCCCTACAATTTCAACATCATGGCTCTGTGAACACACTGGCCTGATACTGCATCCCCAGACTCACCTGTGCTCCCAAGGCTGGAACGGGCTGAAATGTTTTCCTGGACAGTAATCTGCTCCGAGGCAGGTCCTACCTGCGTGAACCTTTGAGCAACTCTATTTGTACAAGTCATGCTTTAGCTGCTGGTCCTCCTTTAATCATTCAGGATGATGGACTCACTGTAAACCCTGTCTTTATGTACCACTGCTCTTGCAAGAGGCCTTGGCTTCTTGTTTTTGCCATTTCAGAGCTTTGGTTAAGGGATGGAATGGGTGAGACTGGGAAACAAGGTGAAGGAAGTACATTTCTCCTCTTCAGATTAGTTAAGAAAAAAAAAAAAAGTAAAACTGCTGCAAAGTAAATCTTTCTCAGGAAGACAGCCTCTTCAGTGTCTTTTAAATCAAATTTTGGAGACAGCATAAAGAAGTAGCCACCAAAATGAACAGCCACAGAAAATCGTGATGATATTTACGCATTGCCAACAAACTCATCTCTTTCTGAGAATCCAATAGTAGTTTCCAACTTCCATCCTCTGTTACCTATGTTATGAGATTGTCTGACATATTTTTTTTGCTGAACTGACCTTTCGTCTATAATCTGCCAACCTTTGTGTTTTATATAAAAATTGTAAGCAGGGAAGCTGACAAATCTCCTGTTACTTGATGACATTTTTGGTTTTTTCCAGACTAGATTAATTTGGAAGGCTCTGCAGTCAAGCTCTAACTTCTTGTTATTCAAATAGCATTATTTTAAAATTGTCAGACAAAGAGGTGCCTGCCTTTATCCATTTAATTCAGATCAGGCCATCCAAACTGACCTGCCTGAATAAAAAACCAAGGCCATAGTGCAGTTATTCTAATGTGGAAAAATTCTTGCTTTGAATGACCTAAAGAATTCTACCAACTAACCAGTTCTATCTTTCCTAAGACACGGTATATGTTCTATTGGTAAGATACAAGATTATTTTAGGTGGAATAGAGATGAACTTCTGACAAAACATCAAGTGGTTTTGTATGTTCTAAAAATGCATATTTGGAAAAACACAACAATGCAAGTAATGATATATGGCTTCATTTTTCATTTCTATTTTCATTTTTCTATTTTTGTATATAAATTAAGAGGTGATTCAAAGAAAACTATTGAGCAAATAATAATACAGATAATTCACAGATATGGCAAAGTGATGACTAGCAAGTGAATGAATGTAATTTGGGAAACTAGCCCATCAATCAGTTCAGTTTAGAGCTACTGATCATAAGTAAGACGATAAGCTCTTGGAGGCAGCAATTAAGTCTTATTCAAATCTGTATCTCCTACTGTATCTGTATCAACTCACTGTGTCACATAAATAGATGCTCACTTAAAACTAATGGATAATGGAGGTCAGCTGGGTCCTCACTGCTACTCTACAATTTTAATCATCCTATACTCTTGCCACTCTCTATCCCCTAAGCCGCTATCACAAAACTTTTCCAGGTTCCTCTCTAGGTTCCAGGCTCCTTTTGACTCTGCACTTAGCATACAATACATCCTCACCTCAAGATAGACTCTCTTAATTTCCTTCTCTTCACTTTCCGATCACCGGTTACATCTTCTCATCTTTCTAATAACTGGCCTCTTAATCCATTTCCTGCCACTGGCACTTTAATTTTTCAGACGTCTCTTTATGATATTTTGGGTCTCTTTATTTCTCCTCCTTAGTGAGTTTATGTTTACCCACCCCAAGAAAATAAAAACAAGCAGCTCTTCACTCACTCACACACACACACACACACACACACTCCTCAAATGCAATCCTAAACCATCCCTAACCTTACTTCTTCTTTGAGATGCTTCCTCATTTTACTTCTAAACTTCTGAAAGGAGGATTCTAGAAGCTTGCAGCTCGTATGCCAAATTCAGCCCACAGATGTATTACAGTGGGCCCATAACTGTGTTTTATTTTATTTTCTTAGTTGAACTAACATTTAGAAATCAGGAAATATCACACCAAAAGTTCAGGGTTTCTGGCTTCTTTTGGAAGATAAAAAATCAGGCGATACTGACCTCAGTCTGCTGCAGACCTCCTCGTTCCCTGTTATTTCTCACACCTTGGCCCACTTATCACGACTGTGTTGTCTGATGGGCCACCCTACTATTAGAATCAGCAACTTAGGCATAAATGGCTACTCAGAGTTTACCCAATGCAATCTGCCTTTGTTTCTGTACTCTTCCAAAAGCTTCCCTGAATGTCAATAAAAACCTCCTAAAAACCAAAGCCAAGGCTTTTTCTCCATCCTCATCTCCATGGATGTCTCCGCAGTGACCTCCCTGTCTGACAAAGTATCTCTTCCTGGATTAGTGATGCTGGACTCTGCCTTCTCCCCCTCCCTCTCCGGTATTTCCTTTCCTCTCTCCTTCCTCAACTCCCTTTGCATCCCACCTCGTTCTCAGCTGACCATTACACTTTCCCTCTTCATCTTTACTTCTATGAATATTATTTAATATTTTCTTACTGCATGTGTCACACTTCTATTCTCTGCAATTTAATTTTCAAATTTTTAAATTTCATTACAAATTAAACTGTGGAGGCAGCAAGAGGGTAAGAGTGGGGCCTCTGCAGGCTTCACGACATGTTAGCTGTATGACCTTGGATAGAGCCCTTATGTTCTCTATGGTGCGTTAGCAACATGGGGATAATAACTTCATCCACCTCATAGGTTGTGTTCAAGATAAAATGACATAAAGCTTCTAAAGCACATGAGTGGTATGGAGTAAATAATCAGTGCACTTTATTATTTTACTCCATTTTTTTACTTTTACCCTTTGCATGTGACTTGTCTCCTCCTATACTGTGAGGTCCTTGAAGGCATGGATTGTGGCTTGTGGTTCTTGTTTGGCCCAAAGTACCCAGTTCAATACCTTCCCATATGGCAGGCACACAATAAGTATCTGTTAAAGGAATGAATGAACCTCTGCAAGATTTACCAGGAACTTCCTAAAAAGAATTCCAGGAATGGGTTTGTCATCTTGAGCTATATGATAAGGCTTAAACCAGTACTGGGTTGTCCTCCAAGTTTAAGCCTTCCTGAATTGCTAGTTCAATTAAAAACAAACAAACACAGTTGGGGGCCAATTCTAATACATCTAATTTGGCCTACCAGCTGCAAGCTTCTGGAATTCTCTTTCCAGAACTTTAGTAGTGAAATGAGGAAGTATCTCCAATCCAGTCTAGCCAAATATTCTCCAATACACTGTTTTTAAACTGCAGTTTCTTCAAATATAAATGGGGGGAAAATAAAAATACTACCCCTAAGGTTTGATGCACATTAAACAATATACTGCATGTAAAGATTTGCACAGTTTCTCACACTTTATCATCACTCAATAGATATTAGCTGTGTTATAATAATTATTATAATGATTGCCCTTCCCAGTTGCCAACCAAGAAAATATTAGTTTATCCACAAATTGGATCACTCCCTGGTCACATTGCAAAATGTCATTGCCTTCAAAGAAAAGCATGTGGAGATGAAAAAGAAAACTTCGATTTTCCAAAGGCAGAAACTGGCATGGTCCAATGTAGCCTTCAAATTAACAAAAACATTACTAGGGTCATTAAGATATCTGGATCTGAGGTGATGGTGGGTGGACCTATGAGGCCTTCAACCTATACACAGTGCAAACCTAGCTGCCTCTGTCGAGATGCTTCTAACCTTGAAAATGTGTGCACTCAACACATCACTTCTTTCCTCCTTCTAACATCCAGTTACCCATCTCTTCTAACATTTACTGATTGCCAAAAAATGGGCCAGGATCGGCCCCTCATTCACAAATGAATAGTGTAACCTGTGATAAGTAACGCCCAGATTCTATTTCTCTCAAGAGTGACTACTCATTTGGAATACCCCTAATATCTTCACAGAATCAGATGAAGGTACTCTTCGATGAGTATATAGAGAGGAACAGAAAAAGAAAAACTAAGATCTTTGGCTATGCACATGTCTGATAAAGCCGTGACAACTTTAAAGCAGACACACAGCGGATTTTGTCAAGGTCAGCTGCCGTTCCTTCCCAAACTCTGGACATTTAATGTGTCACTTAAAGCGGCTCCCATGTTTCACACCCTGAGTGATTGGAAAACTGTGCTCTGTAACCCTCCCCGGGGCTGGAGCAGGGCGATGTGAGGAAAGAGACAAGGGGGGAGGGGAGGGGCCTGCTCCCATGTTCACCATGGCAGCACTGCTTTCCTTTATTTTACGATTTGGGGAAAGATTTGATTCGAAGAAAGTTAGCCCTGGCTTAAAAATATTAAGAAGAAAAATCACTGATGTATCCAATTCAATTTTACTAATGAAGATAGTGAGTGACAGAGAGGTGCTGTCATTTGCTAAGGAAAGTCACAAGTCAAGTTGGTGGCAAAAGTGGGACAAGAAAAGCTCTTTGCCTCCCCTGCTAGTATTCTGTCAGGTGAGCCCAAATCTTTTTTTTTTTTTTTGACACATTATTTATTTATTTATTTATTTTTAACATCAGTATTGGAGTATAACTGCTTTACAATGGTGTGTTAGTTTCTGCTGTATAACAAAGTGAATCAGCTATACATACACATATATCCCCATATCCCTTTCCTCTTGTGTCTCCTTCCCACCCTCCCTATCTTACCCCTCTAAGTGGAGGTAAGCCCAAACTTTTAACAGCCTCATGGACTTTGGCTTAAGACCTATCTCTTACATGAGTCCTCCTCATACCACACATGCTGGCTCAGTTTAGGCATTCCCCAGATGTTACTGCAGCTATAGGTGTAATTTCTTACCCACTAGTTCCCAGAAGAATTTGGGAGCCTACCCAACCAAGGAAGGGAAGGTCACAGACTTGAGAAGAAGGGAAAAAAGCTCCTTTGTCCATTGTGATGCAGAGTCCCAGAATTTAAAAACTTGTTGACTGTATTATGAGAAATAAGATGAGGCTTTGACAGTAGAATAGAAGTCCAAGGTAAAAAACTAAAATGTCTACAGGGACCAGAGAAATAAGACAAAAACGTGAACTGAACTAGGTAGAAGTAAGAGAGAGTGGTGAGGACTAGGGCACGTGTGCATCAGCATTTTACAATAAACATATATAAGCACTCCTCTGGCCAAACACGATTCCTTGCTAGGTTGCCCCGCACCCACCAATACAAGTAATGTTCCTCAAAATTATCACACAACTGCAACCTATTTTTTAAAATCATTATAGAATGTATTCCTCTCGAAAACTCAAGTTCATGTCAGATCAGAATCCAAGGTCATTCCAAAATACTTTCTTTTCCTGGGAATCTGCCTGCCACCTACGAGGAGTGGGCTCCTGCCCCATACCCTTCATTCGTCATGAATGGGGAGTACGGGAAATAGGGGCAACCAAAATGGCCATCAGGTTGTGACTTACGACAAATACCACCTTCACCATGCCCAATTTTTATCAGGGATCTGACAGGCAAGGTTAACTGACTGCTATCTCCTATTTGTTTCTGCTAAAAACCCAGGGGGAAAAAACCCAGAGTACAATAGTAGTTCTTTGTGAAGGAGATCATCCCAAAGCAAACATGGCTTGCTGTGTTTCCCGGGTAAAGGAAGACCTACTTATACGTAGGTGACAAATTAATTTAAATATCTCCAATCTCTATGCGCACTCCCCTCCATACTCCTAAATTCCAGACTTTGAAAATATATGAGGAAACCAAAAATATTTCTAGCATATCACTCACATAAAATAAAGCTCACTATGTAGCAAGAAGAAAACAACACAGAGATAACAAGTCAGAAGAACCTGCAATGGCTCCCAGATGCCCAGGAAAATACAACTCACAGGGCACAACCTTCAGGCTCACCTTCCCTTGCCAATGTGCTAGAAAAAATGAACTTTCTGAGATTAAAAAGAATAAAACAGATATATACTCAGACCTATTATCATGGGACTGTTATACACAAAAGAGATATATTGCAATTCAATCACATTTCTGAAAACTTTGGTGTGTGGGGGGCACTGTAGATGTTCCCTAATGCCAGTGTTATAAAGGGACCTTGTTATAGCCCCAAGGTGGATAATAGAAGGCATTTTTTTCTGTTTAAAATTATTATTATATTTTAATATCATGACTCCAGCAGAGAGGGAAATGTTTAAACTCTTGAAGGTTCTCTATTCCACTCAGGACTAAATAAGAATAACTTGGGCTTGAAAATTGGCCAAGCAGAAAATTTTGCAGGAGGATGGAAGGAAAAAAAATAATACCAATGGCTATGAGGATGGAAGAATTATGAGGCTCTGGGATGGACTAAGGAGATGTGTCAGTTAAATTCCTTCCTTGATTGGGATTTGGCATTAGCAGATACAAACTATTATATATAGGATGGATAAAACAACAAGGTCATCCTACTCTATAGCCCAGGGAATTACATTCAATATCCTGTGATAAACCATAATGGAAAAGAATATGAAAAGGAATATATATATATGTATAACTGAGTCACTTTTCTGTACAGCAGAAATTAACACAACATTGTAAATCAAATATACTTCAATAAAAATTAAAATAAATTAATAAATTCCTTCCTTGATGACTGCTGGGGGCCAATAGCAGAGAAAGGCTGAGTCCAGCCTGGAGGCAGGGAGAGGGCTCTGAAGCTAGAAGCAGGTAGAGCCCACCTTTCCCTGCTTTGCTCCCACACCTAGAAAACTGTTTGACACATATTTGGTGCCCACTGCCTACATGTTAAATGAATGAATGGACCTCCAGCACTCCCTCTCGGCTCCACGGTTTGCACTCACTTGCCTCGGCTGCAAAGCCACCAGAAACATTCAATCAGGGCAAGCTCCGTCTCTGACCTCAGTCTGTCCCCCGTCAGGCTCCATTAATTTTCACAAGTCCTGACATCTCTAACGTTAATACTCACACTTGCTGATGGAGCCACACAGCAGGTTCAGACTGCTACCTTCTCCTCTGAAACTCATGCATTAGGGTTTCTTCCATGCTTGCAATGGGAAACCAAGTCTAAGAAATATTAAACACAGAAAACTATATTACAATAATGTCAAGGCTGAGCCGGAAACCCAGGAGAAAGTAAGGAATGCTGAGTGAACGCCCAGTGGTCTGCTGCAGGAATTAGGGCTAGTGTTAAGAAGCCACAGCTGAAATGCTCCCTCCTCCTCTTCAGCCTCCTCCATAAAAAGAATCACAAGGCATCAGGAGATGTTATAAGCCTAAATCCACAAAGTCCATCCCTCACCCAGGAAAGCAGACCCCCCTCTGGACCCGAGTAGTCACCAGTATACGGCACTGATGACAGGTAACGTGACTAAGAAGTGTAAACCACAAGGCCATTAGTACTCATAATTATTATGGACCTGAAAACATCTCAGAGATTTGATTGCTGCTCAGCAGCAACTTGTTTGCATGCATTCTCATCTCAACCATAACCTTATTCCAACACAGCTTTCTGTGACTTAACACACACACACACACACACACAAACACACACACACACATTCATACACTTTACTACCACAAGGTGTTAAAAATGAATGACAATCTCCTCCTTGTTTCCCAACTGAGTACCTCTAAGTTGCTTCCCAGACCAACATGGCATGTTTTATATGTAAAGCCGTGATGGTAACTGTCCAAGGAAGCATGGCTCCAATTATACTTGAGTATTACCATCTGGCTATGTAACTGGAACCATGGGTAGTCTCTTCACTGTTTATTTTGTCCAACCTCTTCCTTACAAATGAGAGCCTTGGCTTGTTGAGAAAGACTGATACGCCATACAACAAATCTGATCTGAAACAATCAGACTATCTCCTAAAGACCCTTCAGTTCACTTCCTCAAGTTTCCAAAAATTGGATCCAAATCAGGATTTCACTGGATAGTCACAGGAAGAATTGGTAACAACACTGTCAAGTCTCATCTCAACCAGCCGTGTACATGTTTATATCACTGGAGCATAATTGAATGTAGAAATAATGGCATGATGATCATGGGCTTTGGAGTCAGACAGATTCAGGACCAAGTTTCTGATTCTGTCACTTACTACCTGAGAAACTGAAACTCAAAACATGCTATTTAACCTTCATATTACTCATCAGAGGATAATTGCACAACCTATATTACAGAGTGGACACACAGACTGAGTGACATTGATAAAGAACGTAATATAAAACTGACACATAAAGGATGATTATTATTATCATTATTTTTATCCTGTCTTTCTTCTGCATTGTAACTTCATTCGAGATAAGGGGTTCATCTCCTACTTCTTACCATCTTAAAAGAGTATTCAATGAGTATCTTTAACAAACTACTAGTGTTGACTGACAAAGTCTATGGTGAGCTGAAAAACAATATGTTGGGATTTTTTTTCCCCACAAAGCCTTTAAAAAAGCAACTAAGAAAAAGGTGTTCCTTCCAGCAATAATTACAAAATAAGCAGCAATTACTCTACTGAATAATTAGAGGAACAAATACAAATCCTATGTGTGTGCATTTTAAACCATTAAGTATGGTAAAAAATCAAATAAAAATAATGCTGGCAAAAAGGCCATCTTCTTTAAAAAATAATAACAATTTTAGAGGCTTTTTAGATTCCCTCCCCACTTTAACCCCAAAAGTAATAATTAAAAAATTTTTTTTGTAATAACTACTATGATTTTTGCATGCTGAAACAATGTTTGGACAGATGAATGTAGGATTTCAGTGTGCAGTGATTCCAAGGGGCTGGTCCACAGAAGCCAGAACAGAGGGTTGACAGCGGAAATAAAATCTCTGCCTTAACAGTGCCACTGGGGCTAGATGAAAATGGTCTTCTAGAACTTGATTAAAACTAAATTGAAAAAGAACATATTTGGCTAATATTACATTAGACTAAAATATAGAAATGAACCCTAATACTCTTGAAATCTAATAAGAAAAAGCCATCTCAATTTCCAAACTTTCAAAAGCATCTTCTTTAAATGCATCACAGATGAATTTACATGGTACTTTTGCCAATAAGCAAAACCAAATCACAGGTTTCAATCGGCTTATATTGGAAAGTGTGAGAGCAAATGCTAGAAAATGCAATTACTGCAAACAAACTCCATTTTCTCCCCTCTGAAGGGAATCTCAGAGAATATTTTATTGCCATCAAATAATATTTCTGAAGGCATCAATACACAATTCTATTTTCTTTTCAGAGTGCCCACTCGCTATATAATCTAATCCACTCTATGGATATCTTGAAATTTAGAAAAGAGTCTACAAAAAATGATATTACCTTGCACACACATTCTATGTCAATTTTAATAATTTGCACTCTGGACAGGAAGCCACACAGAGCAAAATTTAGGATCCAATAAAATCGACTTTTTCCATTTTATATTTCAAATTTTTAATGAAGCCTTCCAAGGGTAAAAACTTAAGAGAAATCTCTCAGGGAAGGTTATTTTGATCAATAGTGACAGTGATGAGATGGAGAGAACGAAGATCGCATTCATTCCCTCTTCCATTTTTGCTTCTCCCCCACCCCTCAGCTGGCAAAATTTTCTACTAAGAACTAGATAATCGGAAGCTACAAAGAAGACTTGCTGGGTAGTATGAAATCATGAAGTCTCCTGCTGATAAGGTTTTGGTTTCATTGAAACACTAGTTCCAACAGTCTCTGACCTCTTCTCTTGGGACGAGCTCTGTGGCCTAATGCCCCAAGCCTCCCCTTTGGGATGAAGCAGTATAAAATATGTAGTATAATTTCTCAGGAAGAAAGGATTTCTGGAAAGTCCATCATGGCCCTTGGGGCCCAAGGTTCCAGGAAGTAGAGTTGGAGGTCTATTTCACTTTCTATATTTTTCTTCTTTACTCATATGTTATGGTCTGAAGATTTGTGTTCCCCCAAAATTCATATACTGAAATTCCCAATGTGATGGTATTTGGAGGTGCCACCTTTGGGAAGTGATTAGGTCATGTGGGTGGGGGTGGACACCCCATGAATGGGATTAGCGCCCTCATAAAAGAGAAGCCACAGAACTCCCTTGCTCCTTACACCATGTGAAGACACAGAAAGAGGACACAATATATGAACCACAAAGAGGGCCCTCACCAGAACCCAACCATGTTTGATTCTGGACTTCCCAGCCTCCTGAACTGTGAGAAATAAATTTCTGTTGCGTATAAGCCACCTAGTCTGTGGTATTTTGTTATAGCAGCCTGAATGGACTGAGACATTATAGTTTACTAGTTTCTTGAGATCTAGCCCCCAGCATCTTAAAGCTACAGTTCAAGAGACAAATTTGCATTGTGTCTTCTTAAATCTGTTTTCTCATAAGTAGTATGCTTAAAGCATAAGGTGTTTTTTAAAGCTCTCATTTAAATGATTCAATTAAATATTTTAAGGAATCCAGATAATCAGGCCACAATTGGAGAACACATCGTCTGTGGAATACTGTTCGCAACAAGACAGTAAAATGAAAAAAAAAAGCACAGGTGGTCTTGTTCTATGAGGGTCCCTATTCCTGAACATTTGAAGTCAAATGAATACATACTGCTTTAGCCTTAAATTGTTCATTAAAATGCATGTCCATTTCTGTCCCTTATTGCACATATCCATGCCTTCTAACAAGGTGTCGATTTCCCTACCTTTCGGTTTGCTTCTTTTATGGGCTGAATTGAGTCCCCCTAAAATTCTTATGTTGAAGCCCTCTCCCCCAGTACTTCAAGTATGTGACTGTATTTGAAGACAGGGTCTTTAAAGAGGTAATTAAGTTAAAACGAGGTCATAGGATGGGCCCTAATCCAATCTGACGCCCTTATAAGAAAAAAAAAAAATAAGGGCACACAGAGAGACACCAGGAATGTGTACACACAGAGGAGAACCATGTCAGGACACAGCAAGAAGGCAGCCATCTGAAAGCCAAGGAGAGAGGTTTCAGGGGAATGTAAACCTACAGACACCTTGATCTCAAACTTCTAGCCTCCAGACTGTGAGAAAATAAATTTCTGTTGTTCAAGCCACCCAGTCGGTGGTATCTTGTTGACAGCCCTAGCAAACTAATATACCTTCTTATAAGGCTTAATCCATCCTACACACTAATGCTAAGGTGATCTTATCAGAATAGAAAACTATTCACATATATTCCTCTGTTCACTTACACAGTCACACACGTTAAAATCCTCCTAGACTCCCTATTATTGCCTATAGACAAAAAGCCGAACTCCAAACACATCACTTGTGTGATGTGTACAAGTCTTTGTGACCTGGCCCCCATTAGTCACCCCTCCACTCATATTCTGGTCTCTGAGCTTGCCAAGTGCTTGCAGTCCATAGAATGAAGAATCTGTCTACAGGGCTCTCTTTCCCACTTGACTACAGACTTCAGGAGGGTCAGACTCTATTCTATTCCTCTTTGCATTCCCAGCAGGCTTCAATAATTATTTATCAAATGAATGAATGAAGAAATAATTTTATCCTGGTTAAGGATAATGTGAATATGAGTAGCTAGTATCTCAGTTTTAGACTCCAGATGGCCTTAAAGTATTACAAATCCTATTTTTATTTTATCCTAAGATGGCACTAGTTATATCCATCACAAGATATTCTATTCATTTGTCATTGAGAAACCAAATCTGATTTTAAAAATCAGTTATAAGGGGACTTTTTGTTGGGGAAGGCAGATGGAAGCAAAGAGACTGGTCTGCACATAGTAAGGATTCAAATTTGTTGAATGGGTGAACAAATAAATGGACAAATAAATGAATGAATAAGCTATACACATCACGCAAATAATGCTTCAATTTCAAAAGAGAAGGGAATTACTATTGTTGCATGATTAACACTATTCGTTTAAAGATTTTTCCAGCCTTTGTTCCCAGGATTAGGGAGCCCAGAGGAGATAATCAATAGTGGAGTTAATGCAACAGCCATTCATTATTTGAGGAAGGTGCCTGTATTTCTTCTTCATTGTATCCCTTCATCTGAACGTTTTCCCTCCTAGGCCTCTCAGGCAAATCACTGATGTTTTGACAGCTGGCTTTGCAGAGGCCACTCTTCACGAATGAGTCTACTGACCAAGCCAAACAGGACATGTGTGTGCATCTTCTCAGGCCCCCAAGTCACTGGGTCAGATGAAAGAATCCAGGCTAACATACTTGTAGGGCCAGCTTTTTCCTTTTGCTTCCAACAGAAAATCAAGAGACAGCAGGGTGCTCCTGACCTCTTATCCTCTAATTCCAGGCTCGCTGAGATTCCAACCTAGGCAAGTCCTCTGAGCTCAGAATCATTCCTTCCATGGAACAAGAAACTAAGACCCAGCAAGGTTAAATGACTCAGGTCACCCAGTGAGTTTGTGCAAGGTGAAACTCCTTATTTTGTAGACCAATCCTCTCCTTCTCTACCACCTCATACAATGGCAGGGTCAGAGTTTTTGAGTTGGAGATCATTTAAATGATCTGCTTTAAAGACTAGGGAATTCAGATTCTGAAAAACTGAGAGGCTTTTCTGAAGACGGTGCCTACAATCATGAATCCTGACTAAAATCAATCTGCCACTACCTGCAAGGACCAACAAATAACCCCCGGGCATATGGCCACTAATTTCTTCATATCTCATGGGCACTCAGGACTGCTCAGAGTTTATTGTTGGGATACTCTTTCCTGTTCTTTTTTAAACTTCTACTCTTACATTTTAAGATTATTTTCTTTCATTTGATCCATAAGGGCATCTGTTTAGCCACCTTCACTGTGAGCTTAAATCAGAGAGTAACTTAATAGAAATGATTGCTCTGGGACTTCCCTGGCGGTCCAGTGGCTAAGACTTCGCCTTCCAATGCAGGGAGTGCGGGTTCAATCCCTGGTTGGGGAGCTAAGATCCTACATGCTTCAGGGTCAAAAAACCAAAACATAAAACAGAAGCAACACTGTAACAAATTCAATAAAGACTTTAAAAATGGTCCACATCAAAAAATCTTAAACAAAAAAAAAAAAAGAAAGAAAAAGAAAAGAAATGACTGCTCTGAATCCAGCCACTATCCTTCCAAACTTTCTTCTGTCTCTGACACTATTGCTGAAGCATCTTTAATGAAACCCAACAGTAAAGATCTTCCATGAGAGCAACATCGCCATTTTTACTTATTTTTTTCCTTCAGTAGTTAAGGAGCTATATTTGTTGACTCTCAGCCAATTCAGCACCCCTTTTTCATATAAAATACCAAGATGATTTCTCAAGGCTCTGAGCAAAAGATTTTCTAGATTGATATTTTTATAACACATAGGCTCATCTCAACCACGGTATTTCATGTCTGCCTGTCTCTGAAATACTAGCATTTTTTCACTAGGATTATTCTCTTCAGAGTGGGAGGTAAAAGCAGTATCATTGATTCTTAAATGCTGAAAATGGCAGTCAAAATTTTTTGAAAAAGACTACTTTCTTAAGATGAATTCTTTTGGAGTGTTTTAGCCAGAAACTGGAGATTAGATACACTAGTAGGAAAAGAAGATATTTTTGCAGGGTCTAACAATTCCCCACAACAGAGAACTAAAACTATTGCTATTCAAACCCATCCAAAGACTGTAAAGTTGATTCCTTACTGGGAAGGTCTGGACAGATTTCAATTCTTCGGGTTCATCTCTTCTCACTTTTTAACTCTGTAGTGTGGCATTTCACTTTAAACGCCACATTCTTAGATTCACCCACTTTGTGGTTTCCTTTCCCTTTGGGCTCATTTCAAAGCTCTTGCAAAGTTGGGTCACAACCTGATTTCCTAATCCAGCAGCCCTGGGGGAAAGAAATCCTATTAGATTCCATTAAATTTCATTAGATCCCTGACCCTCTCAAAGTTAGAATGAGATCTGATAATGAAATAGGGTCCTGAATGCCCATGAAATGGTCAGTCTCCCTACGACATTCAACAGCTATTCCCTGGGGTCCTAGTGCATGATAGGCAGTGTGCTTGATGTAACGATGTACAAAACAGAAAAGGTCTCAGCTGTTATGGAGCTTAAACTCAGCTGGGAGTAAGAGACAATAAAGCAGTAAATACCCACTAACGTAACTCAGATTATGGTAAGTGCTCGGAAGGGTATTAGCAGGTGCTATGATAGAGAATAATAGAGGAAATCTACTGAGATATGCCAATCAAGGATGGTGTCTTTGAGGGAGATCAGTGGACATTTTCAGTCTGCCCAGCCCTTTTTCAATAACAAGATACATAAGAAATAGACTTCCCTGATCATGTGTAACATAATGTAAGGAGGCAGGAAGCACATTCATGCATGCTTACACATGCATGTGCACACGTGATGTTTAGAAGCGTATATCAACCACGTGGTTCCTTTAAGATCTCCATTTTCATGAGAACACCCATCTTCTATTGTCAATTAGTGGAAAATTAACTAGGGAATATTTTTTAAACCTACTCTTGTGATCAAAAATATTTCTAAAACGTGTTTATTCAACTTCCTGCCCCGGGAAGACAAGCATACTAAGGGCCTGATGGTGAAGCAGCCATGCAGGAGGTGAAAAGTACAAGATTGGGCTAGATGTGCACATACCCTGCAAGTGAGTTATTGCTGCTGTCTGGGGGTGGTTGGGAGCAGCTCAACAAAGCTGATGTATTTGCTTATTTTCTTAGGCTTTACCTTTGTCATCTTAAAAATCCTCATTATCATAGGGAACTGGGCTCTGGGTAGTTGAGGTTTACTATAACATGATGGCTTAACTGAAGGGATGCCAAACAGGAGGTAACAGACTGTCCCACGAAGACTGTGCTGACTGGCGTTGAGCCGCAGGAGACCTGGGGGAGGGGATGACTAGGGCTGACTCCTGACAGGGGCTCTGCTCCCCCCCTGCCATGATCATTCTACTTGGCCACCACTGATTTTCCATGTTCTATTCATGCAACCTCAGACCTTAAAGGTCTTAATAGGATTTCTCTCAGCTCTCCAAAGATGCTGTGGACAAGGCTTTACAGGAAGTCGTACCAGCCTGTGTCTTGGTCCAGAAGCAGATCATTTTTGTTTGTTGTGTGGTGGAACAAGCGGAACGAAGGGAAAACTCTGTTCAAAGAAAAGTTTATAAAGAAGCTTGAATTAAAGAACAAGCGTCAAAATGCGTCTGCTGTGGTTGAAGAGAGCCTGAAGGTGGGGGGCGAGAGGTAGAGTTCTGCCCCCTTGGCCCCCATTGCTAGCCCCTTGCAACACGGCTGAAAAATCACTGCCTTAGAAGTCAGATTGTGCAAACCCTTTAATCATTATAAGGTCTGAGATAGTTACTCTAGGCCAGTGGCTTCCAAACCTGTCTGATGTCCTGACTTAGGCAGGGAGTTAAAAAAAATCAGATTCCAGGCTCCCTCCTGGGAGACTCTGATTCTCTAGGTCTGAGTGGGCCATGATCTTAAGGAAAAATATTCTCTTTGCTCACTTCCACTTTTTCTTTGCATCTTCTAGCAATTAGGTACGATCTCAGTGGCCAACATGACCCTCGCAAGAGGGGTATTGGAGGCCTCTTGTCCTACTTTCGTTCTTGTCCAGAGGCAGAGGGAGTCCTCAGTCTACCCATGGTTCAGGCTAATTCACCTATAAAGGAAACTGAGCTCAAAACCACTAGAACTGAACAATGATATCATTCATTTCTGTTTGTTCTTGCTTTTACTTTTGCTTTTGCCGGGCTTTGACTGCTGTGCATGTCTCTTTTACTGAGGGTTTAACAGGCATCCTTGCTACCCTATATCAGTGGGTTCAGATTCCAGTGGGTCTTCCCATCTCTTGATGACCAACTGATGGTGAAAACTAATTCATCTGGATTATTAAAAGGATACTCCCTGTGCTATCGTTAAGAACCTTGACAGGTCAAATTTAGATGGGCTAGAGAGAAAGAAGATTAAGCTACTCTGAACAGCCAGCCATCAAACATAATACACGATTATGGGTTGAGCCTCTCAAAGTTTTGGAATCTGACTGCATAACAGGAATCTTCTCTCTGGACATCATTTCTACTGGAAAGAGACATAGGTGACTAGAAGCCAATCATCCTGTTTAATATATGGGGCCTGGTAGTTGTTCCATGAGACGGGCAAGAGATGAAACAGAAGAAAGAAAAGAGAAAAAGAATCAAAGGAAAAGGAAAAGAGAAAAGTGAAAAATTTCAAGATGAAAATAGGAAACAGGTGATAAGCATGACATTTTAAGTGTTACACAAGGTGTCTCAGTCACCAGCTTGCCATGCCACAACAGCTGTCTCCTGAATTACAGTAAGTCATACTAAATGAACTCTATTCTAGGAAAATAGTAGGTGACTCTCTCCAAGGTGCCATCCAAAGATCCTTCGTTATTTGACTCATGAAGCAGACACTGTTGATGGTCTATTCAAATCCTCACCCCAGCTTTCCAAGATAGCAGAGCCTCCGATTTTGTTCATATATTCATCCCTCTTGCCTCCCCCCCATACCCCCCAAAGCCATGGGCTCAAGAAAGAAGGGCCTATTCTTAGAAGACCCAGGCAAGTGGATCTTGATTAATCAGCAATTCTATTTCCCTTGCCAGTGATTGGTTTAAAAAGGTGCATGTCACCCAGTCCTAGCCAATGAGACATGAGGGCCAATCTGCTGATGGGCTTCTGAGAAAGGGTCACCACCTGTACAAAGAGACAATACAAAGAGGAAATGGCCCTCTTCTTCCTCTGAACATTGTCATGCCTTCATTCTATGCCTGGTACTTCAACAGTTACTCTCCAACCTTAGTAGCAAGACTAACAGCATATGAGAAGTGGAGAAAGGAAGACTGAAAGAATCCCTGAACTATCGGATCCCGAAAAATGCTTCACTCCCAACCTTCTTGTTGTGTGAGATAACAAGCCCCTTGTTGTTTAAGCTATTTTGTTTCTTGCAGCCAAAAGCCTCCTAACCGATGCAACTCACTATGTTTATATGTCCACATGTTTAATTAATAATCTTTCTCCCAAATAATACTGCTTGTATACCTTCTATTCCTCCTTACAACAGCCTAGTAAGGGATCCTGATAAGTGTAAACAAAATCAAATGGTGATGACCATTATGAGGCTTAGAACTAACACACAAAACACTTACCCTCTGTTGGGCTCTGCCCTAAAAAACTTTATACATTAACCTACTTAATCCTTAGAACAACCTTATGGAGTGAGAACTATTATCCCCTTTTACAGATGAGGTAACTGAATTAAACAGAGATCACAATGGAAAAGAATGGCCTATTGTTAAGGGTGATGAGAGTTTGCAGAACGTATCCCTGAACTTGACCATGGGACACTGTCGTAAGTGAGAATGGTGGCAGTGGACTGGCAGGAAAGCCACAGAGGAGTTCATTAAAACTCCAGTTATTCAGACTCACCTGTAGAGAATCTGATTCAATATGTCTGAGCTAGATTCCAGGAATCTGAATTTTTAACCACCTACCTGGGTTAAACAGTCAGTTTTAGGAGATAGGGAATGGGAGAAAAGTGAGCTGCCCAAGATTTGGGGGACATAATAGGATAAACTGAGTTGGTCTATTAACTCCTTTTTAAGTAAGTATGCAAAAGGCTCAAAAGTTAACTCCTATCAGAGT